>NC_069501.1:1273798104-1273915705 GCF_027579735.1 Bombina bombina
CACACACACACACATACATACACTTAACTGATAAATTTATTTCTTTTTTGACACGATGAGTTCACGGATCATCTTAATTACTAATGGGATATTCATCTCATGGTCAGCAAGAGGAGGAAAAGAGCACCACAGCAGAGCTGTTAAATAGCTCCTCCCTTCCATCCCACTCCAGTCATTCGACCAAAGTTAGAGAAAGGAAAAGACAAGGTGCAGAGGTGTCTGGAGTTTACAATAACCCACAACCTGACAGGCCGTGGACTCATCGTGTCAAAAAAGAAATACATTTATCAGGTAAGCATACATTTTCTTTTTTAAGACACGATGAGTCCACGCATCATCTTAATTACTAATGGGATTCAATACCCAAGCTAGAGTACACAGATGATACGGGAGGGACAAGACAGGTAACCTAAACGGAAGGCACCACTGCTTGAAGGACCTTCCTCCCAAAAGCGGCATCAGCCGAAATAAAAATATCAAATTTGAAAAAGTGTGAAGAGAGGACAAAGTTGCAGCCTCGCAAATCTGATCCACAAAAGCTTCATTTGTGAACGCCCAAGAGTAAGCAACAGCCCTCATGGAATGAGCCGTAACTCTCTCTGGAGGCTGCTATCCAGCAGTCTCATATGCAAAACAAATGATACTCTTCAGTCAAAAAGAAAGAGAAGTAGCCAAAGCCTTCTGTCCCTTATGTTTTCCTGAGAAAACCACAAACAAAGAAAAGACTGACGAAAATCCTTAGTCGCCTGCAGGAGAAAACTTTAAAGCACGGACCACGTCCAAATTGTACAGAGTCGTTCCTTCTGAGAAGGAGGATTAGGACTCAAAGAAGAAACAACAATCTCCTGATTAATGTTCCAATCAGAAAATACCATAGGAAGAAATCCTAATTTAGTACGTAAAACCACCTTATCTGAATGGAAAATAAGGTAAGAAGACTCATACTGCAATGCCGAGAGCTCTGACACTCCACAAACAGAGGAAATAGTAACAAGAAATAAAACATTCCAAGATAACAACCTGATATCGAAGGAAGGCATAGGCTCAAACAGAGCCCCTAGAAGAAGTTTAAGAACTAAATTCAGACTCCATGGAGGAGTAACTGGTTTGAACACAGGCCTAATCCTGACCAAGGCCTGACAAAATAATTTTACATCCGGAACCTCTGCCAGACGTTTGTGTAATGTCGAGATTTGACCATTTAGGGAAACTAGACGATAAGCCTTTCTCCAAATCTTCTTGGAGAAAATACAAAATTCTAGAAATCCTAACTCTACTCCATGAGTAGCCCTTGGATTCACACCAAAGAGATATGTATTTAAAAAAATCTTTTTTTTTCCTTCCAGATACAGGCTTGCTAGCCTGAATCATGGTCACTATGACCGAGTCAGAAAAACCCCGCTTAGACAAAATTAAGCGTTAAATCTCCAAGGAATCAGCCTCAGAGAAACTAGATTTGGGTGAAAGAAAGACCTTTGAATTAGAAGGACCTTCTACAACGGAAGTCTCCACAGTGGCAGAGATGACATATCCACCAGATCCGCATACCAAATCCCACGAGGCCAAGCAGGAACAAAGAGGATCACTGATGTCCTCTCCTGCTTGATCCGAGCAATGACTCGAAGAAGAAGCGCAAACAGAGGAATTTGGTATGTTAGACTGAAGGTCCAAGGAACTACCACAGCATCTATCCGTTCCGCCTGGGAGTCTCTAGACCTCGACCCGAATCTCGGGAGCTTGGCAATCCGTTGAGATGCCAAGAGATAAAATTCCGGCTGAGCCCACCTGAGAATCAGGCTGTAAAACACTTCCGGATGGAGTTCCCACTCCTCCGGATGAAAAGTCTGCCTGATCAGAAAATTCGCCTCCCAGTTGTCCACCCCTGGGATGTGGATCGTCGTCAGACAACAAGAATGGGCCTCCGCCCACTGAATTATCATGGTTACCTCTGTCATCGCTAAGGAACTCCTTGTTCCTCCCTGATGAGTGATGTAAGCCACTGAAGTTATGTTGTCCAACTGGAACCTGATAAGCTGAACCGAGGCTAACTGAGGCCAGGCCAGAAAAACATTGTAGATTGCTCTCAGCTCCAGGATGTTTATAGCAAGAACAGATTCTGACTGAGTCCACACTCCCTGAGCCTATTAGGGAACCCTAGAAGGCTGGCGTCTGTTGACACAATCACCCAAGATGGTCTGCGAAAGCAGGATCCCTGGAAAAGATGATCCAGAGACAACCATCATTGAAGAGAATCCCTTGTCTCCTGCTCCAAAAGTATTTGAAGAAACAAATCTGCATAATCTATGTTCCATTACCCGAGCATATTTAACTGTCGAAGTCAAAGATGGAACAGAGCAAATGGGATGATATCCATTGCCGCTACCATCAGCCCGATTACCTCCATGTCTAAGCCACTGACGGCCGAGGAGTGGAATTAAGAGCTAGACAAGAATCGAAAATCTTTGATTTCCTGACGTCTGTCAGAAAAATCTTCATAGACAGGGAATCTATTATGGTTCCCAAGAAAGCTACTCTTGTATTTGGGACTAAGGAACTCATCCCAATTTATCTTCCCACCAGAAAGACAAACCCTAGGAACTTTGGATGATCCCAGTGGATGGGAACAAGTAAGTACACGTCCTTTCATCCACAGTTGATATAACTTAACCCTCTAGGAACAAATAGTTTCCATCTTGAAGGACGGTACCGTGAGAAGTTTGTTTAAACTTCTGATATCTAAAAAATTCTTCAATACTTAGAGATCCAGAACATCTCAACCCAAGTCTGAGCGAAGAAGGAAAGACTACCCCCTACAAGATCCGGTCCCAGGGCATGCCCGTCATGCTGTTCTTAATTCAACAGCAGGCTTAATGAATTGTATCTCCATGTAGGTTTAGTCTGTTCTTGATTGGAGACAATCAATTGCTCTGTTGTCCTTTTTTGTCTGTTTGTTTCTCTTATCCTGCGGGGGAAAAAGACACTTACCACCCGAGATATCGGAGATCATCTTCGACAGGCCAGGTCCCAAAAAGAGAAGGTCTTCCCCTTAAAAGGATAGCCAGCAGATTAGACCGAGAGGACACATTCGTAGACCAAGGTTTTAACCATAAGGCTCTGCATGCTGGAAAAGAGAAACTCGAAATCTCGAAATCCCAAATTGATAACTTGAAGGGAGACATCCATATAAAAGGAATTAGCTAGTTTTTTTAAGAGCCTTTATCCTATCCTGGATTTCATCCAAGGAAGATTCCATCCTCTAAACAAAATGCCACCGCACTAGACGGTAGCAATGTACCCAGCTGGTTACCTGCAAGTCCTGTTGTACATACATCTCATTGAATAGACCCTCTAACTTCTTTCCATAGGGTCTTAGAAGCCACAACTATCCTCTATGGGAATAGTAGATCTCTTAGCTAAGGTGAAAACGGCTCCTTCCCCATTGGGATCTGTTTTCCAAACTCCTTAAATTAATAAATGGAGGTATATCAGGCTAAACTTGAATTCCTACAGATAAATTAATTACCGTCTGAGATTTTCTCCTCAGACACTACCGAAGAATCTTCCTTTTCAGTTCTCAGGGAAGAGACATTCGGAAAAAGTTATTCACTTATGTAAACCATTTCCTTTTGCACCAACCCCGCAACATGGGGAAAAAAGGAAATTTATGCTTACCTGATAAATTTATTTCTTTTACGATATGACGAGTCCACGGATTCCATCCTTACTTATGGGATTACGCCTCCTGGTCAGCAGGAGGAGGCAAAGAGCACCACAGCAAAGCTGTCTATATAGCTCCTCCCTTCCCTCCCGCTCCAGTCATTCGACCGAAGTTAGGAAGAGAAAGGAAAAGCCAAAGTGCAGAGGTGACTGAAGTTTAACAAAAAAATATATAAATACCTTTCTTAGAAATGACAGGGCGGGCCGTGGACTCTTCATATCGTAAAAGAAATAAATTTATCAGGTAAGCATAAATTTCCTTTTCTTTTACAAGATATGACGAGTCCACGGATTTTATCCTTACTTATGGGATACAATACCAAAGCTAAAGGACACGGATGAAAGGGAGGGCCAAGACAGGAACCTAAATGGAAGGCACCACTGCTTGTAGAACCTTTCTCCCAAAAACAGCCTCGGCCGAGGCAAAAGGTATCAAATTTGGAAAATTTGGAAAAAGTGTAAAGAGACGACCAAGTTGCAGACTTACAAATCTGTTCACCAGAAGCATCATTTTTAAATGCCCATGAGGAAGCCACAGCCCTAGTAGAATGAGCCGTAATTCTTTCAGGAGGCTGCTGTCCAGCAGTCTCATATGCAAAACGGATGATACTCTTCAGCCAAAGAGAAAGAGAGGTAGCCGTAGCTTTTAGGCCCCTACGTCTTGCAGAAAAAACAACAAATAATGAAGATGATTGACGAAATTCTTTAGTCGCCTGCAAGTAAAACTTCAGGGCACGGACCACGTCCAAGTTATGTAACGGACGCTCCTTCTTGGAAGAAGGATTAGGACTCAAGGAAGGAATAACAATTTCCTGATTCTTATTAGAAACCCCCTTAGGAAGGAAACCAGGTTTGGTACGTAAAACCACCTTATCAGAATGGAAAATAAGATAAGGAGAATCACATTGTAAAGCTGAAAGCTTAGAAACTCTGCGAGCAGAAGCAATAGCAACCAAAAATAAAACTTTCGAAGATAACAACTTAATATCTATGGAATGCATGGGTTCAAACGGAACCCCTTGAAGAACATTAAGAACTAAATTCAAACTCCAGGGTGGAGCAATTGGTCTAAACACAGGCTTGATTCTAGTCAGAGCCTGACAAAAAGATTGAACATCTGGAACATCTGCCAGACGCTTGTGTAGCAAAGTCGACAAAGCAGAAATCTGTCCCTTTAAGGAACTTGCGGACAACCCTTTCTCCAATCCTTCTTGGAGAAAAGATAAAATCCTGGGAATCCTACCCTTACTCCATGAGTAGCCCTTGGATTCGCACCAATAAAGATATTTACGCCATATCTTATGGTAAATCTTTCTGGTAACAGGCTTACGTGCCTGAATCAAAGTATCAATGACCTAATCAGAGAACCCTCGCTTAGATAAAATCAAGCGTGAAATCTCCAAGCAGTCGGCTGCAGAGAAACCAGATTCGGATGATGGAAGGGTCCCTGAATGAGAAGGTCCTGCCTCAATGGAAGCTTCCACGGTGGCAGAGAGGACATGTCCACCAGATCGGCATACCAAGTCCTGCGAGGCCATGCAAGAGCGATGAGAATCACTGAAGCCCTCTCCTGTTTGATCCGAGGAATCACCCGGGGAAGGAGAGCAAACGGTGGAAACATATAAGCTAGGTTGAATGACCAAGGCACTACCAAGGCGTCTATCAGTTCGGCCTGACGATCCCTGGACCTGGATCCGTATCTCGGGAGTTTGGCATTCTGACGAGATGCCATAAGATCCAGCTCCGGTCTGCCCCATCTGAGAATCAGGGTGGCAAAGACCTCCGGATGGAGTTTCCATTCCCCGGATGAAACTTCTGTCTGCTCAAAAAGTCCGCTTCCCAGTTGTCCACTCCTGGGATGTAGATTGCTGACAGATAACAAGAGTGAGCTTCCGCCCACCGAATTATCTTGGATACTTCTGTCATCGCTAAGGAACTCCTTGTTCCTCCCTGATGATTGATGTAAGCCACAGTCGTGATGTTGTCCGACTGAAAGCGGATGAATTTGGCCGAAGCCAACTGAGGCCAAGCCTGAAGCGCATTGAATATTGCTCTCAATTCCAGAATATTGATTGTAGAGACTCCGACCGAGTCCACACCCCCCTGAGCCTTAAGGGTATTCCAGACTGCCCCCCAGCCTAGTAGACTGGCGTCCGTTGTCACTATCACCCATGAGGGTCTGCAGAAGCACGTCCCTTGGAACACATGATCCGGCGACAACCACCAAAGAAGAGAGTCTCTTGTCTCCTGATCCAGATCTATCTGAGGAGACAAATTTGGATAATCTCCATTCCCCTGCCTGAGCATGCTCAGTTGTAGTGGACTGAGATGAAAACGAGCCAACGGAATGATGTCCATTGCCGACACCATCAATCCAATCACCTGCATGCACTGAGCCACTGATGGCCGAGGATTGGACTGAAGGGCTCGGCATGTATTGAGAATCTAACTTTCTGACTTCTGTTAAGAAAATTTTCATCCCAAGAAAGGAACCCTTGTCTGTAGAATTAGTGAACTCTTTTCTAGATTCACCTTCCACCCGTGAGTCCTCAGAAAGGACCGAAGCATGTCTGTATGAGATTGTCAGTTGATAAGATAACGCCTGGATCAGAATATCGTCCAGATAAGGGGCCACTACAATGCCCCGCGGTCTGAGAACCGCCAGTAGAGACCCTAGAACCTTTGTGAAGATCCTGGGTGCTGTGGCCAACCCGAAGGGAAGAGCCACGAACTGAAAATGTTTGTCCAAGAAGGCAAACCTTAGGAACTGGTGATGATCTTTGTGGATAGGAATATGAAGATATGCATCCTTTAAGTCCACGGTAGTCATATACTGACCCTCCTGGATCAATGGAAGAATTGTTCGAATAGCCTCCATCTTGAAGGATGGGACTCTGAGAAAACATAATTTATGCTTACCTGATAAATTTATTTCTCTTGTAGTGTATCCAGTCCACGAAGCATGTCTGTATGAGATTGTCAGTTGATAAGATAACGCCTGGATCAGAATATCGTCCAGATAAGGCGCCACTACAATGCCCCGCGGTCTGAGAACCGCCAGTAGAGACCCTAGAACCTTTGTGAAGATCCTGGGTGCTGTGGCCAACCCGAAGGGAAGAGCCACGAACTGAAAATGTTTGTCCAAGAAGGCAAACCCATTACTTGTGGGATATTCTTCTTCCCAACAGGAAGTTGCAAGAGGATCACTCACAGCAGAGCTGCTATATAGCTCCTCCCCTCACTGCCATATCCAGTCATTCGACCGAAACAAGCCGAGAAAGGAGAAACCATAGGGTGCAGTGGTGACTGTAGTTTAATTAAAATTTAGACCTGCCTGAAAAGGACAGGGCGGGCCGTGGACTGGATACACTACAAGAGAAATAAATTAATCAGGTAAGCATAAATTATGTTTTCTCTTGTTAAGTGTATCCAGTCCACGGATCATCCATTACTTGTGGGATACCAATACCAAAGCTAAAGTACACGGATGATGGGAGGGACAAGGCAGGAACTTAAACGGAAGGAACCACTGCCTGTAGAACCTTTCTCCCAAAAACAGCCTCCGAAGAAGCAAAAGTGTAAAATTTGGAAAAAGTATGAAGGGAAGACCAAGTTGCAGCCTTGCAAATCTGTTCAACAGAGGCCTCATTTTTAAAGGCCCAGGTGGAAGCCACAGCTCTAGTAGAATGAGCTGTAATCCTTTCAGGAGGCTGCTGTCCAGCAGTCTCATAGGCTAAACGGATTATACTCCGAAGCCAAAAAGAAAGAGAGGTTGCCGAGGCCTTCTGACCTCTCCTCTGTCCAGAGTAAACAACAAACAGGTTAGATGTTTGGCGAAAATCTTTAGTAGCCTGTAAGTAAAACTTCAAGGCACGGACTACGTCTAGATTATGCAAAAGACGTTCCTTCTTTGAAGAAGGATTAGGACATAATGATGGAACAACAATCTCTTGATTGATATTCTTGTTAGAAACCACCTTAGGTAAAAACCCAGGTTTTGTACGCAGAACAACTTTATCTGAATGAAAGATCAGATAAGGAGAATCACAATGTAAGGCAGATAACTCAGAGACTCTTCGAGCCGAGGAAATAGCCATCAGAAAAAGAACTTTCCATGAAAGAAGTTAGATATCAATAGAACGAAGAACTTTAAGAACCAAGTTTAAGCTCCATGGAGGAGCAACAGGTTTAAACACAGGCTTAATTCTAACTAAAGCCTGACAAAATGCCTGAACGTCTGGAACTTCTGCCAGACGCTTGTGTAAAAGGACAGAGCAGAAATCTGTCCCTTTAAAGAACTAGCTGATAATCCTTTGTCCAAACCCTCTTGGAGGAAGGACAATATCCTAGGAATCCTAACCCTACTCCATGAGTAATTCTTGGATTCACACCAATGAAGATATTTACGCCATATCTTGTGGTAAATTTTCCTGGTGACAGGCTTTCGTGCCTGTATTAAGGTATCAATTACTGACTCGGAGAAGCCACGCTTTGATAGGATCAAGCGTTCAATCTCCATGCAGTCAGTCTCAGAGAAAGTAGATTCGGATGATTGAAAGGACCTTGTATTAGAAGGTCTTGTCTCAGAGGCAGAGTCCATGGTGGAAAGGATGACATGTCCACTAGGTCTGCATACCAGGTCCTGCGTGGCCACGCAGGCGCTATCAATATCACCGATGCTCTTTCCTGTTTGATTTTGGCAATCAGACGAGGGAGCAGAGGAAACGGTGGGAACACATAAGCCAGGTTGAAGAACCAAGGCGCTGCTAGAGCATCTATCAGTGCCGCTTCTGGGTCCCTGGACCTGGATCAGTAACAAGGAAGCTTGGCGTTCTGGCGAGACACCATGAGATCCAATTCTGGTTTGCCCCAACGGAGAACCAATTGAGCAAACACCTCCGGATGGAGTTCCCATTCCCCCGGATGAAAAGTCTGCCGACTTAGAAAATCCGCCTCCCAGTTCTCTACACCTGGGATATGGATTGCTGACAGGTGGCAAGAGTGAGTCTCTGCCCAGCGAATTATCTTGGAGACTTCTGACATCGCTAGGGAACTCCTGGTTCCCCCTTGATGGTTGATGTAAGCCACAGTCGTGATGTTGTCCGACTGAAAACTGATGAACCTCAGTGTTGCTAGCTGAGGCCAAGCCAGAAGAGCATTGAAAATTGCTCTTAACTCCAGAATATTTATTGGGAGGAGTTTCTCCTCCTGAGTCCATGAACCCTGAGCCTTCAGGGAGTTCCAGACTGCACCCCAACCTAGAAGGCTGGCATCTGTTGTTACAATTGTCCAATCTGGTCTGCGAAAGGTCATACCCTTGGACAGATGGGCTCGAGATAACCACCAGAGAAGAGAATCTCTGGTTTCCTGATCCAGATTTAGTAGAGGGGACAAATCTGTGTAATCCCAATTCCACTGACTGAGCATGCATAATTACAGCGGTCTGAGATGCAGGCGCGCGAATGGCACTATGTCCATCGCCGCTACCATTAAGCCGATTACTTCCATGCACTGAGCCACCGTGGGGCGCGGAATGGAGTGAAGAACACGGCAAGCATTTAGAAGTTTTGATAACCTGGACTCCGTCAGGTAAATTTTCATTTCTACAGAATCTATTAGAGTCCCTAGGAAGGAAACAATCGTGAGAGGAGATAGAGAACTCTTTTCTTCGTTCACTTTCCACCCATGCGACCTCAGGAATGCCAGAACTATCTCTGTATGAGATTTGGCAATTTGAAAGCTTGATGCCTGTATCAGGATATCGTCCAGGTAAGGAGCTACCACTATGCCTCGCGGTCTTAGGACCGCCAGAAGTGAGCCCAGAACCTTTGTAAAAATTCTTGGGGCTGTAGCCAACCCGAATGGAAGAGCTACAAATTGGTAATGCCTGTCTAGAAAGGCAAACCTCAGGAACTGATGATGATTCTTGTGAATCGGAATGTGAAGGTAGGCATCCTTTAAGTCCACTGTGGTCATGTACTGACCCTCTTGGATCATGGGTAAAATGGTTCGAATAGTTTCCATCTTGAATGACGGAACTCTGAGGAATTTGTTAAGGATCTTTAAATCCAAAATTGGTCTGAAGGTTCCCTCTTTTTTGGGAACCACAAACAGATTTGAATAAAACCCCTGTCCTTGTTCCGCCCGCGGAACTGGATGGATCACTCCCATTACAAGGAGATCTTGTACGCAGCTTAGGAATGCCTCTTTCTTTATCTGGTTTGCAGATAATCTTGAAAGGTGAAATCTCCCTTAGGAGGAGAAGCTTTGAAGTCCAGAAGATATCCCTGAGATATGATCTCCAACGCCCAGGCATCCTGAACATCTCTTGCCCACGCCTGGGCGAAGGGAGAGAGTCTGCCCCCTACTAGATCCGTTGTCGGATAGGGGGCCGCTCCTTCATGCTGTCTTAGAGGCAGCAGCAGGCTTTCTGGCCTGCTTGCCCTTGTTCCAGGACTGGTTAGGTTTCCAGGCCTGCTTGGATTGAGCAAAAGTTCCCTCTTGTTTTGAAGCAGAGGAAGTTGATGCTGCACCTGCCTTGAAATTTCGAAAGGCACGAAAATTAGACTGTTTGGCCCTGTCCTGAGGAAGGGTATGACCCTTACCTCCAGTAATGTCAGCAATAATTTCTTTCAAACCAGGCCCGAATAAGGTCTGCCCCTTGAAAGGAATGTTGAGTAATTTAGACTTTGAAGTCACATCAGCTGACCAGGAATTGAGCCATAGCGCCCTACGCGCCTGGATGGCGAATCCGGAATTCTTAGCCGTTAGTTTAGTCGAATGAACAATGGCATCAGAAACAAATGAGTTAGCTAGCTTAAGAGTTCTAAGCTTGACAACAATTTCAGTCAATGGAGCTGTATGGATGGCCTCTTCCAGGGCCTCAAACCAGAATGCCGCCGCAGCAGTGACAGGCGCAATGCATGCAAGGGGCTGTAAAATAAAACCTTGTTGAATAAACATTTTCTTAAGGTAACCCTCTAATTTTTTTATCCATTGGATCTGAAAAAGCACAACTGTCCTCAACCGGGATAGTGGTACGCTTTGCTAAAGTAGAAACTGCACCCTCCACCTTAGGGACAGTCTGCCATAAGTCCCGTGTAGTGGCATCTATTGGAAACATTTTTCTAAATATAGGAGGTGGGGAAAAGGGCACACCGGGCCTATCCCACTCCTTACTAATAATTTCTGTAAGCCTTTTAGGTATTGGAAAAACATCAGTACTCACCGGAACTGCATAGTATTTATCCAGCCTACACAATTTCTCTGGCACTGCAATTGTGTCACAGTCATTCAGAGCAGCTAATACCTCCCCAAGCAATACACGGAGGTTCTCAAGCTTAAATTTAAAATTAGAAATCTCTGAATCAGGTCTCCCCGATTCAGAGACGTCACCCACAGACTGAAGCTCTCCGTCCTCAGGTTCTGCATATTGTGACGCAGTATCAGACATGGCTCTTACAGCATCTACGCGCTCTGTATCTCGTCTAACCCCAGAGCTATCGCGCTTGCCTCTCAATTCAGGC
The DNA here is from genome assembly GCF_027579735.1 of Bombina bombina. Classification (NCBI taxonomy): domain Eukaryota; kingdom Metazoa; phylum Chordata; class Amphibia; order Anura; family Bombinatoridae; genus Bombina; species Bombina bombina. The sequence continues at coordinate 1,273,809,348 of NC_069501.1, forward strand.
AATCTGGATAATACCTCTGACAGGGTATTATTCATGATTGCGCCATGTCCTGCAAAGTAATCGCTATGGGCGTCCCTGATGTACTTGGCGCCATATTAGCGTGCGCCCCTTGAGCGGGAGGCGAAGGGTCCGACACGTGGGGAGAGTTAGTCGGCATAACTTCCCCCTCGACAGACCCCTCTGGTGACAATTCTTTTATAGATAAAGACTGATCTTTACTGTTTAAGGTGAAATCAATACATTTAGTACACATTCTCCTATGGGGCTCCACCATGGCTTTTAAACATAATAAACAAGTATCCTCTGTTTCAGACATGTTTGTACAGACTAGCAATGAGACTAGCAAGCTTGGAAAACACTTTAAAGCAAGTTAACAAGCAATATAAAAAACTTTACTGTGCGTTTAAGAGAAACAAATTTTGACAAAATTTGAAATAACAGTGAAAAAAGGCAGTTACACTAACAAAATTTTTACAGTGTATGTAACAAGTCAGCAGAGCATTGCACCCACTTGCAAATGGATGATTAACCCCTTAATAACAAAAACAGAATAATAAATGACAAAAACGTTTTTTAAACAGTCACAACAACTGCCACAGTCTACTGTGATTGTTACCCTCCTCAAACACGACTTTGAAGCCTTTTGAGCCCTTCAGAGATGTCCTGGATCATGCAGGAAGAAGCTGAATTTCTGTCAGTATTTTTAGCTGCACAGAAAAGCACTAAAATAGGCCCTTCCCACTCATATTGCAACAGTTGAAAGCCTCAGGAACTGTTTCTAGGCAAAAATCAAACCAGCCATGTGGAAAAAAACTAGGCCCCAATAAGTTTTGTCACCAAACATATATAAAAACGATTAAACATGCCAGCAAACGTTTTATATTACACTTTTATAAGAGTATGTATCTCTATTAATAAGCCTGATACCAGTCGCTATCACTGCATTTAAGGCTTTACTTACATTAATCCGGTATCAGCAGCTTTTTCTAGCAAATTCCATCCCTAGAAAAATATTAACTGCACATACCTTATTGCAGGAAAACCTGCACGCCATTCCCTCTCTGAAGTTACCTCACTCCTCAGAATATGTGAGAACAGCAATGGATCTTAGTTACTTCTGCTAAGATCATAGAAATCACAGGCAGATTCTTCTTCTAATGCTGCCTGAGATGAAACAGTACACTCCGGTACCATTTAAAAATAACAAACTTTTGATTGAAGTTAAAAAACTAACTATAATACACCACTCTCCTCTTACTACGTCCATCTTTGTTGAGAGTTGCAAGAGAATGACTGGATATGGCAGTGAGGGGAGGAGCTATATAGCAGCTCTGCTGTGGGTGATCCTCTTGCAACTTCCTGTTGGGAAGGAGAATATCCTACAAGTAATGGATGATCCGTGGACTGGATACACTTAACAAGAGAAACTTGTTTAGACTCTTGAGATCTAAAATGGGTCGGAATGTTCCCTCTTTTTTGGGAACCACAAAAAGATTTGAGTAAAACCCCTGCCCCTGTTCCTGTATTGGAACGGGACGAATTACTCCCATAGTAGAGAGGTCTTTTACACAACGTAAGAACGCCTCTCTTTTTATCTGGTCTACAGACAAATCGTGAAAGAAGAAACCTCCCCCCTTGGGAGAGAATTTTTGAATTCCAGTTGATACCCTTGGGACACGATTTCCAGTGTCCAGGGGTCCCAGATGTACTTGGCTTGTGCAAAATTCCCTTCCTGCTTAGCGGAAGAAGAGGGGACTCCCTTGAAATTTTGAAAGGAACGAAAATTATTCTGTTTATCCCTTTGTTTAGCTGCTTTATCCTGAGGTAGGAGATGACCCTTACCTCCCGTAATGTCAGAAATTATTTCTTGCAAGTTAGGCCTGAATATGGTCATTCCTTTGAAAGGAATAGCCAAAAGCTTTGATTTAGAGGACACATCAGCAGACCAAGATTTTAACCATAACGCTCTATGCGCTAAAATGGCAAACCCTGCATTCTTAGCCACCAGCTTGGCGATCTGAAAGGCGGCATCCATAATAAAAGAATTAGCCAGCTTAAGGGCCTTAATTCTATCTAAGATTTCCTCTAAAGGAGTCTCAGTCTTAAGAGACTCTTCTAAGGAATCAAACCAAAAGGCAGCCGCAGTTGTGACTGGTACAATACAGGCCGTCGGTTGTAATAGAAATCCTTGATGAACAAATAGCTTCTTTAAAAGACCCTCCAACTTTTTATCCATAGGGTCTTTGAAAGCACAACTGTCCTCAATAGGAATAGTTGTACGCTTAGCCAGGGTAGATATAGCTCCCTCCACCTTAGGGACTGCTTGCAAAGAATCCCGAACTGTGTCAGCTATAGGATATATTTTCTTAAAATTAGGAGAAGGTGAGAATGGGATACCCGGTCTTTCCCATTCCCGCATAATAATTTCCAAAATTCTCTTAGGAACCGGAAAAATATCAGAGTAAGAAGGAACCTCTAAGTATTTCTCCATCTTACACAATTTCTCTGGTGGTACCACAATAGAGTCACAGTCATCCAGAGTCGCTAAAACCTCCCGAAGTAACAGGCGGAGGTGTTCAAGCTTAAATCTGAAGGACATGACGTCCGAGTCTGTCTGAGGTAACATACTACCCGAGTCGGAAAGTTTCCCCTCAGACAGAAGTTCCCTACCCCCCAAATCAGATCCCTGTGAGGGTACATCGGAAATAGCCATCAAAGCATCAGAAGTCGCAGGAACCAAAGTGGCTTCTGTCCTGCTGCGTTTGCCCTGCAACACTGGCAACTTGGATAAAACTTCTGTAAGTGTGGATGACCTAACTGCAGCCATATCCTGCAGAGTAAATGAAGTGGACGCGGTTGAGGAACACGGCGTCGCTTGGGTGGGCGTTAAAGGTTGTGATGCTTGGGGAGAAAGTAGCGGCATACCCTGATTCTCATCAGTCTGAGAAGCATCCTTAGACATACTTGCATTAAAGAAAATTTGTTCTTTACATTGTAAGGCCCTTTCAGTACGAGGGACAAAAAGAGGGGGTTCCACATTGGCATCTAAACACATAGAATAGGTACTTTCCTGAAGTTCAGCCATGTTAAACAGACTAGCAATAGCAATATTAGTCATTTTTCACTTGATATAATTAGCCTTGAAAGTCAAATCTTATAGTAAACCTTTTTGAAATAAAAGAAGCCTACTGTGTCTTTAAAAAATAAAAGCGCAATAATTTCTCTGCTTGCAGCAACAATAATTTTGCAATAATAATCTTGCAACAATAAGGAGCGCTATATAAGACTTAGCAAATACTGCTCAGTTTGCCTAGTTCAGCTATGTACCAAGCTTAATAAAACTCTAGACACTTGCACCTCGCCACAGCTCTGCTGCGGCGCCTACCTGCCGCCAGACAAACCCTGAATCTTCCGTGAGCGGCGCTCCCAAGTCTTTTTGTGCCTTGTATACACAAACTGACTTAGGCCACACCGGAGCCCAGAAACCTGCTGCCGATCGAGGATCCGGATGAATACTGCGCGGCTGAGCACGTGAAACCAGGCCCCGCCCATTGTGGACGTAACTCGAGTCTAACAGAGACCCGCATGGGAAGAAAAACATGCCGGTTTTCACATAACCCAAAAAAAGAAAAACGCCAATGTGCCCCTCTTAAAACACACACTCCCCTGACCGGTTATAAGCTACTACAGATAACGATAGCCTTTGGGGAAACATCCGCATCTCCCAGCGTCAGCCCACACACAGCATACTCAAGTATAAGTGAACTGTACAAAAAACAGTTGATAGGCAATAAAAAGAAAGGGGATTCCAGGTACACCATTTCATTTTACACTGTGCATACCGATTACCCTTCCCCAGTACAGGGAATAATGTCAGCCTGTTCTGATGTATCTAGTCTCCCCAGAAGCAAATGACTGAACATACCTCAATCCTGAGCGCAGCATGACACGGTTTCACACACTGAAGATGTTCTTTACACTACCTTCAATCGATCTGTGGTGACCAGCAGGATCTTAGATAATGTTTGCCAAGATCATCAATATCAGGGCAGAAAATAAAATGACTCCACTCCTCTTGGTAAGTTATTGACTGATGATTTCTCCCTGAGAAGAATAGTACTCACTGGCACCATTTTAAAACAAAAAAACTTCTTGATTGAAGAATCTAAACTAACACCTCACTTTACCTCTTCCTATCACTAACACAGGCAAAGAGAATGACTGGAGTGGGAGGGAAGGGAGGAGCTATTTAACAGCTCTGCTGTGGTGCTCTTTCCCTCCTCCTGCTGACCAGGAGGCGTAATCCCATAAGTAAGGATGAAATCCGTGGTCGTCATATCTTGTAAAAGAAAAATGGCAAAGTAACTTCAGAAAGAGAATGCGGTAAATTGCAGTGCACTGCCTGTGAGGGCTATAACATTGGGACACTTGAGGAGAGATTTGCGGCATAAATTGAACCTTATCAATAGATACTTAAACAGTAGCTGCCTGAAAATCTAGCAGGACCTCTTGTTCAAAAATAACAAATTATCCAATAAACCGTTGATTTTTTTTTTTTTTTTTATTAAACATTTAAAACAAAAAAGATGTTACCGTGTCTTTAAATGTTAAAACAAAACATTTTTTCTTGCCTCAAAAACGAATTATCACAAACAGTTGTAATCCTTATGAAACATTTAAAACATAAAAGATGTTACTGTGTCTTTAAATGTTAAAGTCATATATTTCTGCATGTAGAGTAAAAAGTTAACAGTACTCTAATGCACACAAACTATTGTAATCTTTTATTAAACATTTGACACATAAAAGATGTTACTGTGTCTTTAAATGTTAAAATGCCACATTTATTTCTGCATGTAGAGGAGGTTTAACAGAACTCAAATGGACACATTGGGGGGTAGTTATCAAGCCGTCAACCTCAAATACGCTGGAATTCCGCAGCGTATTTGTGGCGAGGCTGATTCGCCATAGTTATCAAAGGCTCGAGACCGGCAAAAGTAGAATTTTGTGACGTAAACTTCGATCCGCCGGACTCAGTCCGACACAGATCGATTCTTACGTCACTCCAGATGTTCCGCACACAAGTGCGGCACAATCTGACTACTTTTGCTAGTTATCAAAAAACTAGCAGGTACGCTCGGCACTTTTACGGCCCAGCGTACCTGGTTTTCAAACCGCCACCCCTGGAGGCGGCGGATCCCATAGGAATCAATGGGAGTCTGACCATAGCGAAAGTACAAGTTCGCTGCTGCCAGACATCCCATTCATTCCTATGGGAGCTGTCTACACCTAACACCCTAACACGTACCCCGAGTCTAAACACCACTAATCTGCCCCCCTACACCGCCGCAACTAAATAAAGTTATTACCCCCTAAACCGCCGCTCCCGGAGCCCACCGCAACTATAATAAGTGTGTTAACCCCTAAACCGCCGCTCCCGGAGCCCACCGCAAGCTACTCTATACATATTAACCCCTAAACCGCCACTCCCGGAGCCCACCGCAACTATAATAAGTGTATTAACCCCTAAACCGCCGCTCCCGGAGCCCACCGCAAGCTACTCTATACATATTAACCCCTAAACCGCCGCTCCCGGAGCCCACCGCAACTATAATAAGTGTATTAACCCCTAAACCGCCGCTCCCGGAGCCCACCGCAAGCTACTCTATACATATTAACCCCTAAACTGCCGCTCCCGGAGCCCACCGCAACTATAATAAGTGTATTAACCCCTAAACCGCCGCTCCCTGACCCGCCGCAACCTATATTAAACCTATTAACCCCTATCCTGCCCCCCCTACACCGTCGTCACCTATAATAAATTTATTAACCCCTATCCTGCCCCCCACTACACCGCCGCCAATGTAATAAAATTATTAACCCCTAAACCTAAGTCTAACACTAACCCTAACACCCCCCTAACTTAAATATTAATTAATAAATCTAAATAATATTTCTCTTATTAACTAAATTAATCCTATTTAAAACTAAATACTTACCTTTAAAATAAACCCTAATATAGCTACAATATAAATAATAATTATATTGTAGCTATCTTAGGATTTATTTTTATTTTACAGGCAAATTTCAATTTATTTTAACTAGGTACAATAGCTATTAAATAGTTATTAACTATTTAATAGCTTACCTAGCTAAAATAAAGAGAAATTAACCTGTAAAATAAAAACTAATCTAAGTTATAATTACACCTAACACTACACTACACTTAAATAAATTATTCCTATTTAAAACTAAATACTTACCTGTAAAATAAACCCTAAGATAGCTACAATATAAATAATAATTATATTGTAGCTATTTTAGGATTTATATTTATTTTACAGGTAACTTTGTATTTATTTTAGCTAGTTAGAATAGTTATTAAATAGTTATTAACTATTTAATAACTACCTAGCTAAAATAAATACAAAATTACCTGTAAAATAAAAACTAACCTAAGTTACAATTAAACCTAACACTACACTATAATTAAATTAATTAATTAAACTACCTACAAATAACTACAATTAAATACAATTACATAAACTAACTAAAGTACAAAAAATAAAAAAAGCTAAGTTACAAAAAAATAACAAAATAAGTTACAAACATTTTAAAAATATTACAACAATTTTAAGCTACTTACACCTAATCTAAGCCCCCTAATAAAATAACAAACCCCCCCAAAATAAAAAAATGCCCTACCCTATTCTAAATTAAATAAAGTTCAAAGCTCTTTTACCTTACCAGCCCTTAAAAGGGCCATTTGTGGGGGCATGCCCCAAAAAGTTCAGCTCTTTTGCCTGTAAAAGAAAAATACAACCCCCCCCCCCCCACATACCCCTAATCTAACCCAAACCCCCCTTACAAAAACCTAAAACTAATCCCCTGAAGATCATCCTACCTTGAGTCGTCTTCACTCAGCCGAGCAGCGATGGAACCGAAGTGGACATCCGGAGCGGAAGAAGTTAATCCTCCAAGCGGCGCTGAAGAAATCTTCCATCTGATGAAGTCATCATCCAGGCGGCGCTGAAGAAGTCTTCGATCCGGGCGATGTTATCTTCCAAGAGGCGCTGAAGAGGTCTTCTATCCGGGCGATGTCATCTTCCAAGGCGGGTCTTGAATCTTCCTCCCGCCGACGCAGAACATCCTTCACCGATGGACTACGACGAATGAAGGCTCCTTTAAGGGATGTCATCCAAGATGGCGTCCCTTCAATTCCGATTGGCTGATAGGATTCTATCAGCCAATCTGAATTAAGGTAGGAAAAATCTGATTGGCTGATGGAATCAAGTTCAATCCGATTGGTTGATCCAATCAGATTGAGCTTGCATTCTATTGGCTGATCGGAACAGCCAATAGAATGCGAGCTCAATCTGATTGGCTGATTCCATCAGCCAATCAGATTTTTCCTACCTGAATTCTGATTGGCTGATAGAATCCTATCAGCCAATCGGAATTGAGGGGACTCCATCTTGGATGACGTCCCTTAAAGGAGCCTTCATTCGTCGTACTCCGAAGAAGGATGTTCCGCGTCGGCGGGAGGAAGATTCAAGACCCGCCTTGGAAGATGACATCGCCCGGATCGAAGACTTCTTCAGCGCCGCCTGGATGATGACTTCATCGGATGGAAGATTTCTTCAGCGCCGCTTGCAGGATTTACTTCTTCCGCTCCGGATGTCCACTTCGGTTCCATCGCTGCTCGGCTGAGTGAAGACGACTCAAGGTAGGATGATCTTCAGGGGATTAGTGTTAGGTTTTTGTAAGGGGGGTTTTAATGTTGGGGGGGGGGGGGGGTTGTATTTTTCTTTTACAGGCAAAAGAGCTGAACTTTTTGGGGCATGCCCCCACAAATGGCCCTTTTAAGGGCTGGTAAGGTAAAAGAGCTTTGAACTTTATTTAATTTAGAATAGGGTAGGGCATTTTTTTATTTTGGGGGGGTTTGTTATTTTATTAGGGGGCTTAGATTAGATGTAAAATTGTTGTAATATTTTTAAAATGTTTGTAACTTATTTTTTTATTTTTTGTAACAGCTTTTTTTATTTTTTGTACTTTAGTTAGTTTATGTAATTGTACTTAATTGTAGTTATTTGTAGGTAGTTTAATTAATTTAATGATAGTGTAGTGTTAGGTTTAATTGTAACTTAGGTTAGTTTTTATTTTACAGGTAATTTTGTATTTATTTTAGCTAGGTAGTTATTAAATAGTTAATAACTATTTAATAACTATTCTAACTAGCTAAAATAAATACAAAGTTACCTGTAAAATAAATATAAATCCTAAGATAGCTACAATATAATTATTATTTATATTGTAGCTATCTTAGGGTTTATTTTACAGGTAAGTATTTAGTTTTAAATAGGAATAATTTATTAAAGTATAGTGTAGTGTTAGGTGTAATTATAACTTAGGTTAGGATTTATTTTACAGGTTAATTTCTCTTTATTTTAGCTAGGTAAGCTATTAAATAGTTAATAACTATTTAATAGCTATTGTACCTAGTTAAAATAAATTGAAAGTTGCCTGTAAAATAAAAATAAATCCTAAGATAGCTCCAATATAATTATTATTTATATTGTAGCTATATTAGGGTTTATTTTAAAGGTATTTAGTTTTAAATAGGATTAATTTAGTTAATAATAGAAATATTATTTAGATTTATTTAATTAATATTTAAGTTAGGGGGGTGTTAGGGTTAGTGATAGACTTAGGTTTAGGGGTTAATAATTTTATTACAGTGGCGGCGGTGTAGTGGGGGGCAGGATAGGGGTTAATAAATTTATTATAGGTGACGACGGTGTAGGGGGGGCAGGATAGGGGTTAATAGTTTTAATATAGGTTGCGGCGGGTTCAGGGAGCGGCGGTTTAGGGGTTAAACTATTTATTTAGTTGCGGCGAGGTGCGGGATCAGCAGGATAGGGGTTAATAATTTTATTATAGAGGGCGACGGTATAGGGGGGGCAGGATAGGGGTTACTAGGTATACTGTAGGTGGCAGCGGTGTCCGGGAGCGGCGGTTTAGGGGTTAATACATTTATAAGAGTTGCGGCAGCGTCTAGGAGCGGCGGTTTAGGGGTTAGTAACTTTATTGAGTTGCGGGGGGCTCCGGGGGCGCCGGTATAGGGATAGAACAGTGTAGTTTAGTGTGAGTGCTTAGTGACAGGCTAGCAATAAAGCTGTGAAAAAGCCGAAGAGCAGCGAGATCGGATGAGTGATAACTCTCAGAGTCCGCTGCTCATCGCCCCTCGGCTTTTTGACAGCTTTATTTGATAACTTAGGCAAACGTATTCAAGGTCCGCGGCGGCGAAGGTAGGCGAGCTTAGGCGGGCGTATTGGGCCGGCGAAGGCAGAAAAGTAGACAGCTTGATAACTACCCCCCATAAACAGATGTAATCACTTATGCACAGCTGAAAACATAAAATGTGTTACTGTGTCTACAAAAGCATTTTAATTTTGCAGACCCAAAAAATCCGTATACAGCATAGTAGTGCTGTCCGGTTCTCAAGCAGCTCAATAAACACTTCCGTACTAGAAGGAAGTACATGTTGCCAGAAATAGAGTAGAAGCAGAGTGCGCAAGCCAAATTTGCGCCACTCGAAGCTCCGCCCATCGTGGGCGTTATCAAGGCGAAATCCCATTATAGAAATGGATCTAAAGCCAAGTAAAATAAACAGGCTGAACGCCACATTGGCGCCACTCGAAGCTCTGCCCATCGTGGGCGTTGACAAGGCGAAATGCCGGTCACCATTAATATAGAAAAACAGATCTATTGCCGACAGTAAAATAAACCTACTGAAAGTCTGCAGCCATAAGTGGGACTGTCCCTTGCTAGCCAGCAACTTAGCCCATCTATAAGCATTCACCTCATACTAAGCGTTCTCATTTCTTGTACAGACCCAGAGAAACAAGCTCATAGTGAAAAAGTCCTAATCTCTCCTCAGCCCCAGTGCCTGCTAATAAGGTGCTGTCTAAATTGTCCTCCTCTACAAAAAAGGAGTCTCTATGTCCCATAAATTAAAGTGCTCCACTTCTTCTGGTCTTACCCCAGACCCAGAATAAAAAGTCAGCACTTACCTTGTAATTCTGCCCGACAGCAGGGCAGCTCAGCAGGTTTAGGAGGTCCTTTCCCTCCCATAGCCCTGTGGAATAAGATAAGCCTGAGTTAAATGTGCTTAGGCTATCCAGATTAGGGCAGCATAAATGTATAGGAGGCGCAGTGAGAATTATGTCCCACAAGTTCCCATTGCTTTAAAGCCACCAAGAGCTCTACTGTAGAGACTGATATGGACTACGGCTACATCCTAGAACAAAGCAGAACACTCTGGCACTACTTTAAAAATAATAAACTCTTGATTGAAGAATCTAATCTAACACCTCACTTTACCTCTTCCTATCACTAACATAGGCAAAGAGAATGACTGGAGTGGGAGGGAAGGGAGGAGCTATTTAACAGCTCTGCTGTGGTGCTTTTTGCCTCCTCCTGCTGACCAGGAGGTGAATATCCCATCAGTAATTAAGATGATCCATGGACTCGTGTCTTTAAAAATTATATATATATATATATATATATATCTCCATGTGTTTTCATATGCGTATTCATGTGTTTATATGTGTATATATGTTGGAAAAAAAAAAAAATTGCAGATATAGATTTTCAACACCGGTTTGCCACAACCTTCAATTTGTAAAAAAGCAATAAAGCGAGGTATGTCTGTACCATGTTGCACGCGTATTTATGCGTATATATATAATGTGTATTCATGAATATTTATGTGTTTATTTGTGTATATAAGTTGGAAAAATGGCACTGATAGACTTTCTCAACACCAGTTTGCCAAAACCGTCATTTTGTAAAAAAAGCAATAAAGCGAGGTATGCCTGTATCATGTTGCACTCACATAAGTCTGTGACTTGATATTTTAGTTACTTTTGTTACCTCTTTAACTTCTTGGACTCCCCTGTATGATGCTTTTTCTCTTTTCTTTTTCCTCCACGCTCTCCCTCTAGGTCTCTCATACAGTTTAGTGAACGCTCTGTTAGAGGGCGTCTATTTATTTCAGTCGAACTCTCTGTGATCTGCGGGAAAAGAGGTCATAACTTATTAATAATGCTGAATGATTCCCGTCCCACTACAGGGCCTTAAAGGGACAGTAAGCGCCTTGTAATTACAGACATGCTGTTGTGTTGCTATAGAACAACATCAGCCAAGTCTTAAGGTTTATAAAAATATCTTTTTTCTGCAATTGTTTTCCAAAAGCCAAACTCCACACGCTATTTGCCTTATTTTGGAGGAGCCAATCAGGGTTTTAGTCCCCAGACAACAAGGCTTGTCACTGTCATGCAGTCAGTATAAATGTGCATTGTTTTGCCATTATCTGATAAAGCTAATGTTGTATATTTTAGATTGCAATATTAATTATGACTATCTCGGCAGTAACCTCCAATGTGTAATATATATATGTTACAAAATAATTTACTATTGTCTCATCAGTAATATCCCATATACTTGTATTATTTTTCAATAGTTCTAATCAGGTTATATCTTTTTAAACACAGCAAATTATTTTTGTGGAGAAAGAGGATTCAGTTTGGAAAAAAAAGTAAATTTATGCTTACCTGATAAATTAATTTCTTCTATGGTACGACGAGTCCACAGATTCATCCTTTACTTGTGGGATATTATCCTCCTGCTAACAGGAAGTGGCAATGAGCACCACAGCAGAGCTGTCTATATAGCTCCTCCCTTAGCTCCCCCCCCCAGTCATTCGACCAAAGGTACAGGAAAAAAAAAAGGAGAAACTACAAGGTGCAGAGGTGACTGAAGTTTAAAATCAAAAAATATAATCTGTCTTAAAAATGACAGGGCGGGCCGTGGACTCGTCGTAACATAGAAGAAATTAATTTATCAGGTAAGCATAAATTTACTTTTCTTCTATAAGGTACGACGAGTCCACGGATTCATCCTTTACTTGTGGGATACAATACCAAAGCTACAGGACACGGATGAACGGGAGGGACAAGACAGATGGTTAAACAGAAGGCACCACTGATTGAAGAACCTTTCCCCCAAAAATAGCCTCCGAAGAAGCAAAAGTATCAAATTTGTAAAATTTCGAAAAAGGTATGAAGCGAAGACCAAGTCGCGGCCTTACAAATCTGTTCAACAGAAGCATCATTTTTAAAAGCCCATGTGGAAGCCACCGCTCTAGTAAAGTGAGCTGTAATCCTTTCAGGAGGCTGCTGCCAAACGGATGATGCTTTTCAGCCAAAAAGAAAGAGAGGTAGCCATAGCTTTTTGACCTCTACGTTTTCCAGAGTAGACAACAAACAAAGAAGATGTTTGACGGAAATCTTTGGTTGCTTGCAAGTAAAACTTCAAAGAACGAACCACCTCCAAGTTGTGCTCCTTCTTAGAGGAAGGATTAGAACACAGAGAAGGAACAACAATTTCCTGATTGATATTCCTATTAGTAACAACCTTAGGAAGGAATCCAGGTTTGGTACGCAAAACCACCTTATCAGCATGGAAAACAAGATAAGGCGAGTCGCATTGTAATGCAGATAGTTCAGAAAATCTTCGAGCCGAAGAGATAGCAACTAAAAACAGAACTTTCCAAGATAGAAGCTTAATATCTATGGAATGCATAGGTTCAAACTGAACCCCTTGGAGAACTTTAAGAACTAAATCCAAACTCCATGGCGGAGCAACAGGTTTAAACACAGGCTTGATTCTAACTAAAGCCTGACAGAACGACTGAACGTCTGGAACATCTGCCAGACGCTTGTGCAGTAGAATTGATAAAGCAGATATCTGTCCGTTTAAGGAACTAGCTGATAGCCCCTTCTCCAATCCTTCTTGGAGAAAGGACAAAATCCTAGGAGTCCTGATCTTACTCCATGAGTAGCCTTTGGACTCACACCAATAAAGATATTTACGCCATATCTTATGATAAATTTTCCTAGTGACAGGCTTTCGAGCCTGAATCAAGGTATCTATGACCGACTCCGAGAAACCCCGCTTGGATAAAATCAAGCGTTCAATCTCCAAGCAGTCAGCCGCAGAGAAACTAGATTTGGATGCTGGAACGGACCTTGAATCAGAAGGTCCTGTCTCAGTGGCAGAGTCCATGGTGGAAGAGAGGACGTCCACCAGGTCTGCATACCAAGTCCTGCGTGGCCACGCAGGTGCTATCAAAATCCCAGAAGCTCTCTCCTGTTTGATTCTGGCAATCAAACGAGGAAGGAGAGGAAATGGTGGAAACACGTAAGCCAGGTTGAACGACCAGGGTACTGCTAGAGCATCTATCAGTACTGCCTGAGGATAACTTGACCTGGACCCGTAACAAGGAAGTTTGGCGTTCTGACGAGACGCCATCAGATCCAATTCTGGTGTGCCCCATTGCTGAATCAATTGTGCAAACACCTCCGGATGGAGTTCCCACTCCCCCGGATGAAAAGTCTGACGACTTAGAAAATCCGCTTCCCCATTCTCCACTCCTGGGATATAGATTGCTGATAGATGGCAAGAGTGAGTCCTCTGCTCATAGAATTATTTTGGTAAGCCTCTATCATCGCTAGAGAACTCTTTGTTCCCCCCTGATGATTGATATATGCTACAGTCGTGATATTGTCCGACTGGAATCTTATGAATCTGGCCAAAGCCAGCTGAGGCCACGCCTGAAGCGCGTTGAATATCGCTCTCAGTTCTAGAATATTTATCGGGAGGAGAGCCTCCTCCTGAGTCCACAAACCCTGTGCTTTCAGGGAATTCCAGACTGCACCCCAGCCCAATAGGCTGGCGTCCGTCGTCACCATGAACCCATGCTGGCCTGCTGAAAACACATTCCCTGGGGACAGATGATCCTGTGACAACCACCAAAGAAGAGAGTCTCTGGTCTCTAGATCCAGATTTATCTGAGGAGATAAATTTGCATAATCCCCATTCCACTGTTTGAGCATGCATAGTTGCAGTGGTCTGAGATGCAAGCGAGCAAACGGAACAATGTCCATTGCCGCTACCATTAGTCCGATTACCTCCATACACTGAGCAACTAACGGCCGAGGAATGGAATGAAGAGCTCGGCAGGTGGTTAAAATCTTTGATTTCCTGACCTCCGTCAGAACAATTCTCATGTCTACCGAATCTATCAGAGTTCCCAGGAATGGAACTCTTGTGAGGGGGATAAGTGAACTCTTTTTTACGTTCACCTTCCACCCGTGAGATCTTAGAAAAGCCAACACGATGTCCGTGTGAGACTTGGCTAGTTGTTAAGTCGACGCCTGAATTAAGAGATCGTCCAGATAAGGCGCCACTGCTATGCCCCGCGGCCTTAGAACCGCCAAAAGGGACCCTAGCACCTTTGTGAAAATTCTGGGAGCTGTGGCCAATCCGAAGGGAAGAGCCACAAACTGGTAATGCTTGTCCAGAAAGGCGAACCTGAGGAACTGGTGATGATCTTTGTGGATAGGGATGTGTAGATACGCATCCTTTAAGTCCACGGTGGTCATGTATTGACCCTCCTGGATCATTGGTAAAATAGTCCGAATGGTCTCCATCTTGAAGGATCGGACTGAGGAATTTGTTTAGGATCTTGAGATCTAAAATTGGTCTGAAGGTTCCCTCTTTTTTGGGAACCACAAACGGATTGGAGTAGAACCCCTGCCCCTGTTCTGTTTTCGGAACTGGGCAGATCACTCCCATGGTATATAGGTCTCCTACACAGCGTAAGAACGCCTCTCTTTTTGTCTGGTTCACAGACAATTGAGAAAGATGGAATCTCCCCCTTGGAGGAGAATCTTTTAAATCTAGACGATACCCCTGGGTTACGATTTCTAAAGCCCAGGAGTCCTGAAAGTCTCTTGCCCAAGCCTGAGCAAAGTGAGAAAGTCTGCCCCTACTAGATCCTGTCCCGGATCGGGGGGCTATCCCTTTGTGCTGTCTTGGTGGGCTTCTTGGCCTGTTTACCCTTGTTCCAAGACTGGTTAGGTCTCCAGACTGACTTGGATTGAGCAAAATTTCCCTCTTGCTTTGCAGCAGGGGAAGAGGTAGAGGGACCACCTTTGAAGTTTCGAAAGGAACGAAAATGATTCTGTTTGGTCCTCATCTTATTTGTCTTATCCTGAGGAAGGGCATGGCCTTTCCCTCCAGTGATGTCTGAAATGATCTCTTTCAGTTCAGGCCCAAAAAGGGTCTTACCCTTGAAAGGGATGGCTAAAAGCTTAGATTTTGATGACACATCAGCAGACCAGGACTTAAGCCATAACGCTCTACGCGCTAAAATGGCAAAACCTGAATTCTTTGCCGCTAATTTAGCCAGTTGAAAAGCGGCATCTGTAATGAAAGAATTAGCTAGCTTGAGAGCCCTAATTCTATCTAGAATATCATCTAATGGGGTCTCAACCTGAAGAGCCTCGAACCAAAAAGCAGCTGCAGTAGTTACAGGAACAATGCACACTATAGGTTGCAGAAGAAAACCCTGATGAATAAATATTTTCTTTAGGAGACCCTCTAATTTTTTATCCATAGGATCTTTGAAAGCCCAACTGTCCTCAATAGGTATATTTGTACGCTTAGCCAGGGTAGAAATAGCTCCCTCCACCTTAGGGACCGTCTGCCACGAGTCCCGCATGGTGTCTGATATGGGAAACATTTTCTTAAAAGTAGGAGGGGGAGCGAACGGAATACCTGGTCTATCCCACTCCTTAGTAACAATGTCTGAAATCCTCTTAGGGACCCGGAAAAAAACATCAGTGTAGGCAGGAACCTCTAGAAATCTGTCCATTTTACCACAATTTCTCTGGAACTACAATAGGGTCACAATCATCCAGAGTCGCTAAAACCTCACCTGAGCAATAAGCGGAGGTGTTCTAGTTTAAATTTAAAAGCCGTCATATCCCAGTCTGTCTGAGGGAACATCTTTCCTGAATCAGAAATCTCTCCCTCAGACAGCAAATCCCTCACCCCCCAACTCAGAACATTGTGAGGGTACATCGGATATGGCTAATAAAGCGTCAGAGGGCACAGCATTTGTTCTCACACCAGACCTACTGCGCTTCCCCTGCAAACCCAGGCAGCTTAGATAAAACCTCTGTGAGGGTAGTATTCATAACTGCGGCCATATCTTGCAGGGTGAAAGAATTATACGCACTAGAAGTACTTGTGCGGGCGTTTAATGGTTTGTGACACTTGGGGAGAATTAGATGGCATAACCTGATCCCCTTCTGACTGAGAATCATCCTGCGACATACTTTTAGTAGCTAAAATATGTTCTTTGCAATTTATTGACCTTTCAGTGCATGAGGGGCACATTCTAAGTGGGGGTTCCACAATGGCTACTAAACATATTGAACAATGACTTTCTTCAATGTCAGACATGTTGAACGGGCTAGTAATGACTACAAACAAGCATGAAAACACTTTATTTAGTGGAAAAAAATAATCTTAAAAAACGGTACTGCGCCTTTAAGAGGAAAAAAAAGCATACACGTTCTGCAAAACTGCTTTAAAATGCACCAAATTTTTCAAATTTTTGCATGCAGACTCATTGTGTGTAGTTAAGTTTGCCCCACAAGGAAATTTAACATTTAACCTTTTAATGGGCAAACCAGATTGAAATGAGGCCTAAATCCGGAAAAAACACCCCCAGCACCCTGCCACAGCCCTGAGGGATAGTAAATATGGGGTTAAAGCTTCGATTTGGCCCAAAACATTCACAAGGGCCCTCAGGAGTTGGAGCTTGCTGCTTGCTGAGTGAAAACAACTGCGCATCCTGAGGCGTGAAAAATAGGCCCCGCCCATCTCACTCGATGTCTCTACAGCCTCAAAGAACCGCACCAGAGCGGTTTTAAACTAGCCATGTGGGTTCTGAGACCCAAAAAATAAGCCAAGTGTACCTTCAATAAAGTTGCCCAAAAACGTTATTGCCCACAAAACGTTAAAAGCACTCCCAGTTCATAAAACGTTTGCCCACAAACATTTAAACTCAGTGTCAACCATTTTTTAATTAGCCCCTTATGCAAGCTTAGTAATAAATGTAAAAAAGAATGTCAGGAGTCGCAGGTAAGTAAAATTCAATTTCTGCATTTATTCAGGTAAAAATGGTCACATAAAGGTAGAAACAGCCCTCCAGTTGTTATAAGCTTACGCGTTTCGGCTACATGCCGTAATCATAGCTCATACATTCCCTTCTTACTCTGGGCTTTAAAAAAGGAGTAAAAACATGCTATTGGCTGAATGGCTGTAACCGGGTTAACTACTTCCTTCCCGGTAGAATGAACATTTGACACACAATCAAACTTACTAGTAAGATGTTGTTTATTGTGTCTATTCTGTGACTAAACCAAATGTAAAGCTAAATTATTTAGTGAACTAAGTAATGTTATGTTGTGTAGATAATACTATCAGACATCAGCTAAGGGGATAGAGCTGTGCACACTCACTAAGTATTAAAATTACAGATTCCTAAATTTTAAACTTAACTATAGTCTATTTGTAGTTTCTATACTATCTTATTACTTAATACTGTATTTTAATATTTCCATTGATTGGGAATATCACTAAAACTTGTAGGCTGGCATTTTCATCCCTCATTTTTGTCTCACACTAAGGGTTACCCATGGTGCTGATCCATATTGATATTCAAATGCTGTGGTACAAGGAATAATTACTATTTTCTTCAAGAAACTACATTCCGTTATACCCACAGCCGACTAAGTTAAATGTCTATGGTAACAATTCATCCAAGAGCGCTTAATTACCCTAATATAGCAAATTGCTAATACAGACAAAAATCAAAAAATTTTGTATATGATATTTGAAACTTTTTTAAATTATTGTCTCAAATACTAAGCCATACTATACTAAATCCAATAATTAATGAGGTCATAGGCTGAATTTAGGCCTGTTGGAAACCTTGTTTTCAATTTGAAAATCCAAAATATCTCCTTTTTGGCAAGCACAGACTCTCTGTCACCCCCTCTTCGCCCCGCATCCACTGTCTCAATTATTGTCCATTTGAAATGAGTGTTGTCTTTATTATGGAACAATTTGAAATGTTGGACGAGGGGGGTGGTCAGGAGGCCCGCCTTGATATCCAAAAGATGCTCCCTGATGCGAACTCGTGCCTCCCTTGTGGTCATGCCCACATATTGTAAATTGCATGCCACACAGCCTGCTACATAAATTACAAAAATGTTTCTGGCAATTCATACACTTGTCGTGTTTGTACTCAGTGGTCTGTTGCACTGCATCTGAATCCATTGCCTGTCAATAGGTGTTCACACGCTTTGCATGTGGAATTGTGACACCTAAAAAAGACTCCTTGCATCTAAGCCAAGAGCTCGTATGTTCTCTCCGTTTACTTTTTAATTGTGTAGGTGCCAGTAGGTTACCCATCGTAACTCCCTTTCTGAAGGAACATTTACCAGCCCTTCTCTATCACACTGGCTAATGAATCATCCGCTGCTAATAATTTATAGTGTTTTCTACTATTTGACATATTTTATTGTATTGGGTACTATAGTCTGTTACAAAATAAATATTGTCACTGTTAGACACTTTTACTTCAGATTTCTCTAGTAATTGTTTTCTATTAGAGGAAGATACCTCTTTCTTAATTCTGTTGATCTCAGACCATTTGTACCCTCTTGCCTTCAGACGATCAGTTATTTTTCGGCATGCAATTCATACTGCTTAGAATCACTGCAATTGCGTTTCAGTCGGGTAAACTGGCCCTTTGCAACCGATCTGAAAACCTGCTTTGGATGACTGCTCCTTGGCGTGGAGTAGAGTGTTGCCTGTTATTGGTTTTCTGTAAACCTCAGTTACCACTCCGACCTCGGGAATACCTCTTAAGTAAGGTCCAAAAAATTTATTTGGTATTTATTTAGTTCAAAAGTGAACTCCAGCCCAAAGTCGTTGTGGTTTAAACCAATTCACAAAAGTCTTGGCTTCTTCCACTGTGCCTCTCCACACCAGGAGCAGATCATCAATGTAGCGCCGATAGAATCGGATATTTCTCCTGAAGGGGTTCTCATCCCCATAGATGCGGGACAGCTCCCACCCACCCCACATATAGAGGTTGGCGAAAGAAGGCGCAAACTTTGCGCCCATCGCTGTCCCGCATCTCTGGAGATAAAACACCCCCTCAAAAGAGAAATAGTTGTGTGTCAAGAGAAACTGTACAACTCTAAGTACATAATCAATTAAACTCATCCGAAAAGCCAGTTTGTCTCCTCAGAAAAATTCTATAGCCTCTAATCCCCTATCATGCGGGTATAGAGGTATATAGGGCTTTGACATCTATCGTAAGCCCACAGGTCTGAATCTTGCCATTCCATGTTCTCCATCAATTTTAGAACGTGTATTGTGTCCTGCAAAAAGCTAGTTAATTTCCGCTACATGGGTTGTAATAGTCCATCCAACCACTGTGAGATTCTTTCCAATAAGGATCCAATGCCACTCACGATGGGTCTACCCGTGACCCCCTCCAGGGACTTGTGAACCTTTGGTAGATGATTAAAAATGGGGATCACAGGGTTCTCTACCTGGAGGAACTCACAGGTAGACCCATCCAAAATGCCCAGTTCCCTGCCAGTCATCTATGATCTGTGCCAAATCCTTCCTATATTGTTGATTGGATCACCTCTCAAAACCTGATAGAACCTACTATCCAGCAGCTGTCTTTCTGCTTCTGCAACAAATTGGGTTCTTGACATTACCACCACTGAGCCACCCTTGTCAGCAATCCTGATAACCAAATCTTCATTGGTTTGAAGCTTCTTTAAAGCTTCTCTTTCCTTAAAATTCAGATTGTGCTGATTATTAGGGGTGGCCCGGTGTAACAACGTCAAGTCTCTTTCAACTCTTGCTTGGAAAGTTTCTAATGCATCTCCTCTGCACTGAATTGGAATAAAACTAGAGGTGGATTTAAATGTTGGTATCTGCACCGCTGGTGTGTATTCATCTAATCTTCCTTCATAAGCTAGTGTATCCAAATTCAGCAAAAGGAAGCTTTTCAGTATTCATCTTGGGTATTCCCTGGTGTGGGGAACTCTCATTTTTCTCCATGTTTTCCCTATAGAAAAATTTCCGTACAGTTAACCCCTCTGATTAATTTATTGACGTCAATCAACGTGTTAAATAGGTTTAAACTTCTGTGACGGGACAAATCCCAATCCCAGGCTCAACACTTTAATTTCCATATTTGACAGTACATAGTCAGACAGGTTGATTACATTTGTATCATTCACTGGTACTTGCTCACATTCCTGCCCCGTCTGGCTGATTGACGATTTGGTCTTGGCTGACCTGACTGATCTCCTCTCCCTTTCCCCCCATCCCTCTGGTTCCTTGGGGGGGAAGACAAAAAACCTGTTCTAGATCTCGTTTGTCACTTTTATCTATTCTTACCTCTCTATCAATCTGAGGTTGTCCTGCGACAGGTATTTCATCAGGGGTGTACTTTTAATATTCCCTGATGTTGTTTCTTCAAAATGGGTGGCATTACTGTGCTGGGAGGATTTTGATCTTACTGCCACTGACCCTGAGGGCACAGTGGCGGAAAGGTTGGAAGTCTCAATACAATCCTCCCCCCCTGATGCTGAGCTATCATCAAAAGATTCGGCTTCACTCTCAGAGAACTGAACCTTTTTCTCTTCTGATGCCCAAATCCACTCTCTTTAGATGCCTGAGGGTTGCTCTCCCTATTATCCTTATTATTGGGGAAACCCCTGCCCCCTGCCTCGTGACCTGTTGAAGGCTCTTCAGCCTTCAAACCTATCCTTCCTATTCCAGACAAAGACTCTGTTATCATAATCTGACTGGTCTCTTAAATATTTATTATGTTTAGTGGTGATCAATAAAACCCCTGCTTTCCATTAGAGTTTTCTGCAAGTATGCCATCGTATTTGGGGTATTCTAAGCCCCCCCTTCTCTGATTCAACTCCACCTGAATTGTCTCTATTTGTAAAGTGATGACATCCAAAGATTTTTGTTTTATACGTAACTAGAAGAGTCATTAGGGCGGAGGTGAACAATCTGACAATACTAAATTCCAATTATTAATAAACTCACGGTCCTTCCAGTCTGAAAGGTCGGGAACTTGTTTACCCTAAGTCCCCTGGGTATAATTTTTAATTCCTGGTACTTGTTAAGGGTCATGATATCCCACCTTAGTTTACTTTCTTTGAGCAATAAGAATTCCATTTCCTCAAATAATTTGGCTAGAGAAAATTTGGACCTGTCAGTACAAAAAACCTCCTCTAAATCATGAGTACTATTTTCTCTTTCATGAAA
The DNA here is from genome assembly GCF_027579735.1 of Bombina bombina. Classification (NCBI taxonomy): domain Eukaryota; kingdom Metazoa; phylum Chordata; class Amphibia; order Anura; family Bombinatoridae; genus Bombina; species Bombina bombina. The sequence continues at coordinate 1,273,830,642 of NC_069501.1, forward strand.
AGGTTTCAAAGAGAAATAATCCCTACTTTCATCTGTTGTAATTAGTTCCATGATCAGTGTCTCTTCAACTATCCTGCTAATTTGGTCAATATAAACTGTTGTTTGCCCTTACTAAAAATATTAGGATATACTTTAGAATAAAATTAACAAATCTATGAATAAGTACTTGCAATGTTGGAAATCAAAAACCCTAACTCAGTTAGTATAGTTTCTACTCCAAAATATAAAATTCAAATAGACATGAAATATATTCTCAGTTAACACTATTGTATTTGTAAAGACTATTATATGTGTTAACTAATAAAGAGATGACCTTCCTATTAGTGCCTCTTCATTTTTAAAGTGATTGGTTCACACCCAAATTCTCACCCAAATTGATATAGGTAGTTGGAATTAGTTATAAACATTCACTTTTCATAGACTATGAAATGGTATGTAGGTATACTTTCAACTCCCACTACACACTGGTTATAATCCAAACCATAGGACAAAACAAAACAAAAAAAAGGCAAAAAATAAATAAAAAAGAAAAAGAGAGAAAAGAAAACACAAAAATAATTAAACAATCACTGAGTATCAATAGTATGAGCAAAAGTCCAAATCAATCCATGTGATCGACATAGTATTGTAAATAATGGTCTATGCAATATAAACATTCGTTGACCCCTGCAAAATGATGCAATTTATCCCCGTATGTCAGCAATTCTTCAAGGGATATGATACATTAATTGTCTACACCATGAAACATGTGAGGAAAGCGTCCACTTAATATAATGTCCAAATCTGATACAAAAATCGACAAAGCAGTTGAACCGCTTCAAATTTCACTACTTGGCACCGCTGTGTAGTTAGGAGACAGTGATCCAAAATGGCCAAGGAGCCGTCAGCCTAAGCCAGATTACAAGACAAGTGTTTGATACCTTCAACAAGTGCTAGTATGATCCGTCACATAAACAAACTTAGTCATCAAAGTCTGATGAATGCTGAATTGACTCTAACCTACTACTATGTGCATTATAATGTGTCCCGAATATCAGTTACAAAGTTCCCACAGTTCATTGGAATCCACACTATGGGTTAAAAGTGAAGCCGTACACTTTAGACAACAACTGTTTGTTCCCCTATAGAGAGCAGGAGCAAACAAACCCCGGTGTAGCTGTCCGATGAGGATTAATCTAATAGAATTTCAAGCAAGTTGAACTTACCCCCCTCTTCACGGCCGCGTCATCTCGGTGTGTTACCTGTGTGTGCTGAAGCCTTGCGGTGGGACTTTCAATGTGCCGCCTTCAATCTATATTTCAGCCCCGGAGCTACCACGCTCAAACAGGCTACTCGAACAGGCGCCGCACTCTGATGCACCCTGGCTCACAGTATGACGTCACCAGGCGGATACCGGCTTTTTGGGGGTAAGGAGTCCTCGATTCTTTTCTTTCAATCGGTAGTCCTCGTTCTTGCAAATCCAACTGGAACATGGATATTGTGGGTAATGTAGACCTGCTGGCTCCAACTGCGGCTTGATGCAGCAAATGTAAAAAACATAATTTATGTAAGAACTTACCTGATAAATTCATTTCTTTCATATTAGCAAGAGTCCATGAGCTAGTGACGTATGGGATATACATTCCTACCAGGAGGGGCAAAGTTCCCAAACCTCAAAATGCCTATAAATACACCCCTCACCACACCCACAATTCAGTTTAACGAATAGCAAAGAAGTGGGGTGATAAAAAAGTGCGAAAGCATATAAAATAAGGAATTGGAATAATTGTGCTTTATACAAAAATCATAACCACCACAAAAAAAGGGCGGGCCTCATGGACTCTTGCTAATATGAAAGAAATGAATTTATCAGGTAAGTTCTTACATAAATTATGTTTTCTTTCATGTAATTAGCAAGAGTCCATGAGCTAGTGACGTATGGGATAATGACTACCCAAGATGTGGATCTTTCCACACAAGAGTCACTAGAGAGGGAGGGATAAAATAAAGACAGCCAATTCCTGCTGAAAATAATCCACACCCAAAAATAAAGTTTAACGAAAAACATAAGCAGAAGATTCAAACTGAAACCGCTGCCTGAAGTACTTTTCTACCAAAAACTGCTTCAGAAGAAGAAAATACATCAAAATGGTAGAATTTAGTAAAAGTATGCAAAGAGGACCAAGTTGCTGCTTTGCAAATCTGGTCAACCGAAGCTTCATTCCTAAACGCCCAGGAAGTAGAAACTGACCTAGTAGAATGAGCTGTAATTCTTTGAGGCGGAGTTTTACCCGACTCAACATAGGCAAGATGAATTAAAGATTTCAACCAAGATGCCAAAGAAATGGCAGAAGCTTTCTGGCCTTTTCTAGAACCGGAAAAGATAACAAATAAACTAGAAGTCTTACGGAAAGATTTCGTAGCTTCAACATAATATTTCAAAGCTCTAACATCATCCAAAGAATGCATCGATTTCTCCTTAGAATTCTTAGGATTAGGACATAATGAAGGAACCACAATTTCTCTACTAATGTTGTTGGAATTCACAACTTTAGGTAAAAATTCAAAAGAGGTTCGCAACACCGCCTTATCCTGATGAAAAATCAGAAAAGGAGACTCACAAGAAAGAGCAGATATTTCAGAAACTCTTCTGGCAGAAGAGATGGCCAAAAGGAACAAAACTTTCCAAGAAAGTAATTTAATGTCCAATGAATGCATAGGTTCAAACGGAGGAGCTTGAAGAGCTCCCAAAACCAAATTCAAACTCCAAGGAGGAGAAATTGACTTAATGACAGGTTTATACGAACCAAAGCTTGTACAAAACAATGAATATCAGGAAGAATAGCAATCTTTCTGTGAAAAAGAACAGAAAGAGCAGAGATTTGTCCTTTCAAAGAACTTGCGGACAAACCCTTATTTAAACCATCCTGAAGAAACTGTAAAATTCTCGGTATTCTAAAAGAATGCCAAGAAAAATGATGAGAAAGACACCAAGAAATATAAGTCTTCCAGACTCTATAATATATCTCTCGAGATACAGATTAACGAGCCTGTAACATAGTATTAATCACAGAGTCAGAGAAACCTCTTTGACCAAGAATCAAGCGTTCAATCTCCATACCTTTAAATTTAAGGATTTCAGATCCTGATGGAAAAAAGGACCTTGTGACAGAAGGTCCTGGTCTTAACGGAAGAGTCCACGGTTGGCAAGAGGCCATCCGGACAAGATCCGCATACCAAAACCTGTGAGGCCATGCCGGAGCTACCAGCAGAACAAACGAGCATTCCTTCAGAATCTTGGAGATTACTCTTGGAAGAAGAACTAGAGGCGGAAAGATATAGGCAGGATGATACTTCCAAGGAAGTGATAATGCATCCACTGCCTCCGCCTGAGGATCCCGGGATCTGGACAGATACCTGGGAAGTTTCTTGTTTAGATGGGACGCCATCAGATCTATTTCTGGAAGTTCCCACATTTGAACTATCTGAAGAAATACCTCTGGGTGAAGAGACCATTCGCCCGGATGCAACGTTTGGCGACTGAGATAATCCGCTTCCCAATTGTCTATACCTGGGATATGAACCGCAGAGATTAGACAGGAGCTGGATTCCGCCCAAACCAAAATTCGAGATACTTCTTTCATAGCCAGAGGACTGTGAGTCCCTCCTTGATGATTGATGTATGCCACAGTTGTGACATTGTCTGTTTGAAAACAAATGAACGATTCTCTCTTCAGAAGAGGCCAAAACTGAAGAGCTCTGAAAATTGCACGGAGTTCCAAAATATTGATCGGTAATCTCACCTCCTGAGATTACCAAACTCCTTGTGCCGTCAGAGATCCCCACACAGCTCCCCAACCTGTGAGACTTGCATCTGTTGAAATTACAGTCCAGGTCGGAAGCACAAAAGAAGCCCCCTGAATTAAACGATGGTGATCTGTCCACCATGTTAGAGAGTGTCGAACAATCGGTTTTAAAGATATTAATTGAGATATCTTCGTGTAATCCTTGCACCATTGCTTCAGCATACAGAGCTGAAGAGGTCGCATGTGAAAACGAGCAAAGGGGATCGCGTCCGATGCAGCAGTCATAAGACCTAGAATTTCCATGCATAAGGCTACCGAAGGGAATGATTGTGACTGAAGGTTTCGACAAGCTGCAATCAATTTTAGACGTCTCTTGTCTGTTAAAGACAGAGTCATGGACACTGAATCCATCTGGAAACCCAGAAAGGTTACCCTTGTCTGAGGAATCAAAGAACTTTTTGGTAAATTGATCCTCCAACCATGATCTTGAAGAAACAACACAAGTCGATTCGTATGAGATTCTGCTAAATGTAAAGACTGAGCAAGTACCAAGATATCGTCCAAATAAGGAAATACCACAATACCCTGTTCTCTGATTACAGACAGAAGGGCACCGAGAACCTTTGTAAAAATTCTTGGAGCTGTAGCTAGGCCAAACGGCAGAGCCACAAACTGGTAATGCTTGTCCAGAAAAGAGAATCTCAGGAACTGATAATGATCTGGATGAATCGGAATATGCAGATATGCATCCTGTAAATCTATTGTGGACATATAATTCCCTTGCTGAACAAAAGGCAAGATAGTCCTTACAGTTACCATCTTGAACGTTGGTATTCTTACATAACGATTCAATATTTTTAGATCCAGAACTGGTCTGAAGGAATTCTCCTTCTTTGGTACAATGAAGAGATTTGAATAAAACCCCATCCCCTGTTCCGGAACTGGAACCGGCATAATTACTCCAGTCAACTCTAGATCTGAAACACATTTCAGAAATGCTTGAGCTTTTACTGGATTTACTGGGACACGGGAAAGAAAAAATCTCTTTGCAGGAGGTCTCGATCTTGAAACCAATTCTGTACCCTTCTGAAACAATGCTCTGAATCCAAAGATTGTGAACAGAATTGATCCAAATTTCCTTGAAAAAACGTAACCTGCCCCCTACCAGCTGAGCTGGAATGAGGGCCGCACCTTCATGTGGACTTAGAAGCTGGCTTTGCCTTTCTAGCTGGCTTGGATTTATTCCAGACTGGAGATGGTTTCCAAACTGAAACTGCTCCTGAGGATGAAGGATCAGGCTTTTGTTCTTTGTTGAAACGAAAGGAACGAAAACGATTATTAGCCCTGCTTTTACCTTTAGATTTTTTATCCTGTGGTAAAAAAGTTCCTTTCCCACCAGTAACAGTTGAAATAATGGAATCCAACTGAGAACCAAATAATTTGTTACCCTGGAAAGAAATGGAAAGTAAAGTAGATTTAGAAGCCATATCAGCATTCCAAGTTTTAAGCCATAAAGCTCTTCTAGCTAAAATAGCTAGAGACATAAACCTGACATCAACTCTGATAATATCAAAAATGGCATCACAGATAAAATTATTAGCATGCTGTAGAAGAATAATAATATCATGAGAATCATGATGTGTTACTTGTTGCGCTAAAGTTTCCAACCAGAAAGTTGAAGCTGCAGCAACATCAGCCAAAGATATAGCAGGTCTAAGAAGATTACCTGAACACAGATAAGCTTTTCTTAGAAAGGATTCAATTTTCCTATCTAAAGGATCCTTAAACGAAGTACCATCTGACGTAGGAATAGTAGTACGTTTAGCAAGGGTAGAAATAGCCCCATCAACTTTAGGGATTTTGTCCCAAAATTCTAATCTGTCAGACGGCACAGGATATAATCGCTTAAAACGTTTAGAAGGAGTAAATGAATTACCCAATTTATCCCATTCTTTGGAAATTACTGCAGAAATAGCATTAGGAACAGGAAAAACTTCTGGAATAACCACAGGAGCTTTAAATACCTTATCCAAACGTTTAGAATTAGTATCAAGAGGACCAGAATCCTCTATTTCTAAAGCAATTAGTACTTCTTTAAGTAAAGAACGAATAAATTCCATTTTAAATAAATATGAAGATTTATCAGCATCAACCTCTGAGACAGAATCCTCTGAACCAGAAGAGTCATCAGAATCAGAATGATGATGTTCATTTAAAAATTCATCTGTAGGGAGAGAAGTTTTAAAAGATTTTTTACGTTTACTAGAAGGAGAAATAACAGACATAGCCTTCTTTATGGGATTCTGAAACAAAATCTCTTATATTATCAGGAACATTCTGCACCTTAGATGTTGAAGGAACTGCAACAGGCAATGGTACTTTACTAAAGGAAATATTATCTGCTTTAACAAGTTTGTCATGACAATCAATACAAACAACAGCTGGAGGAATAGCTACCAAAAGTTTACAGCAGATACACTTAGCTTTGGTAGATCCAGCACTAGACAGCGATTTTCCTGTAGTATCTTCTGGCTCAGATGCAACGTGAGACATCTTGCAATATGTAAGAGAAAAAACAACATATATATAAAGCAAAATTGATCAAATTCCTTAAATGACAGTTTCAGGAATGGGAAAAAATGCCAAAGAACAAGCTTCTAGCAACCAGAAGCAATGAAAATTGAGACTTAAATAATGTGGAGACAAAAAGCGACGCCCATATTTTTCGCGCCAATAAGACGCCCACATTATTTGGTGCCTAAATGCTTTTTTGGCGCCAAAATGACGCCACATCCGGAACGCCGACATTTTTGGCGCAAAATAACGTCAAAAAAATGACGCAACTTCCGGCGACATGTATGACGCCGGAAACGGAAACGATTTTTTTGCGCCAAAAAAGTCCGCGCCAAGAATGACGCAATAAAATGAAGCATTTTCAGCCCCCGCGAGCCTAACAGCCCACAGGGAAGAGTCAAATCTTTGAAGGTAAGAAAAAATGATTAAATCAAATGCATTATCCCAAATATGAAACTGACTGTCTGAAAATAAGGAAAGTTGAACATTCTGAGTCAAGGCAAATAAATGTTTGAATACATATATTTAGAACTTTATAAATAAAGTGCCCAACCATAGCTTGGAGTGTCACAGAAAATAAGATTTACTTACCCCAGGACACTCATCTACATGTTTGTAGAAAGCCAAACCAGTACTGAAACGAGAATCAGCAGAGGTAATGGTATATATAAGAGTATATCGTCGATCTGAAAAGGGAGGTAAGAGATGAATCTCTACGACCGATAACAGAGAACCTATGAAATAGACCCCGTAGAAGGAGATCACTGCATTCAAATAGGCAATACTCTCCTCACATCCCTCTGACATTCACTGCACGCTGAGAGGAAAACCGGTGCTCCAACTTGCTGTGGAGCGCATATCAACGTAGAATCTAGCACAAACTTACTTCACCACCTCCATCGGAGGCAAAGTTTGTAAAAACTGAATTGTGGGTGTGGTGAGGGGTGTATTTATAGGCATTTTGAGGTTTGGGAAACTTTGCCCCTCCTGGTAGGAATGTATATCCCATACGTCACTAGCTCATGGACTCTTGCTAATTACATGAAAGAAAAGAATGTCAGGAGTCGCAGGTAAGTTCAATTCAATTTCTGCATTAGTAATGCCTGTCTATAGTTCTTAGGATTACTGCTTACCCTTACGGGGATACTGTTAGCCTTTCTAAAATACACAGTCTCTCCAGAAAAAATGACTGAACATACCTCACTGCTGTATAGCATGAAAACGTTCCTCACACTGAAGTTTCCTGTACTCCTCAGCCTCTGTGGGAACTGCACTGGATCTTAGTTACAAATGCTAAGATCATCATCATCCAGGCAGAAGTCTTCATCCATCTGCTGCCGGAGAGTAAATAGTACACACCGGTACCATTTAAAACAAAAAACTCTTGCTTGAAGAAATTAAAAACTAATATTTTATCACCTCTTTCACTTTACCCTTCCTAGTACTTAGAGTAGGCAAAGAGAATGACTGGGGGGTGGAGCTAAGGGAGGAGCTATATAGAGAGCTCTGCTGTGGTGCTCTTTGCCACTTCCTGTTAGGAGGATAATATCCCACAAGTAAAGGATGAATCTGTGGACTCGTCGTACCTTATAGAAGAAATATACAGATTTATTAAACAAGCTACTAACAAACGATATACAACTTAACTATACACACAACCAACTCTCTGATACAACATGAAATAAAATCTACTATTTTGCTTAGTTTTTAGCCCTATTGGTACAAACCTAACAACAAAATCTATTACAAAGTAAAGTGAACCAACATGGACCAATTATGCAGTATTACGTTACTAACAAACGGTTATTTAATATAATCTTAGCCAAATATCATTACAATTTTGTTTTGGTACTTAAAAATACTACAATGCCATCAGATTGTATCTACAACCAAAGAAATGCATAAAACCCTTTATACTGCCTCAACTGAGTCTCAACCTTAGGGAATACAATATCATTAAAATTAAATATATTAAGTTATAATGCAAGGGGTTTTCCTTACAATATGCTGAATTAAATTAACACTATCTATAACAAAATTTCTTGCATTATTAGGTGAATTAGATTCCTAGACAATATAAGGCCAGACTATGGGGTAAGTGTGTATATATATATATATATATATATATATATAAAAAAAATTGGGCCTATACTCATCTAATACAAATCTTAAATAAGGACCTTAAATGCCACAACTTATTAAATATAAATTATAGGCTTTTTATACTTCCCCAAATGTTTGCTCCTCCAGGCCCTGGGTTATCAAAAATCACGCTCTGTAGTTCCTCTGTATCCGGTCTCACAAAATATCTTAGTCCACAGGAAAAAGGCAATAATTTTCCAAAGATATCAAAAATATGGGATAGGTGACCAGGATTCAAAATTCTGTTCAGAGGAAATTTGGACAGCACTTCGCCCTTACTTTCATGCAAAAATCAGTGTTTTGTGAGCACTCAGTGATCCAATTTATCCGCCCCAATCTCCAACAGCCATTCACAGATGTGTGAGAATCTGTAATACTTTGATTGGCTGAATGCTAATTAGCCCATGGGAATAATTCTCTCAATGCTAAGTATAGCTGGCTGTACTTTCACTAATTCACCACAAGATGGTGCTGGTGAATGGTGCTATAAAAGTTAACTAATTCTTACATTTATTCTGATCAGCATTCATTTATCATACATATATACATATACACACACACACACACACACACACATATATATTCATATATGCGTATACACAATACATACATATATTTGATATTTTTGTTTAAATAAACTATACCAGTTTAAAAATGAAATCCTTAGGATTTAATTTAGACATTTATTTGTACGTGAGGCATATATATATATATATATATATATAAATAGAATTTTCTTATGTGGGCATCTCATATATAAGTGTATGTTACAGATGAGGCTAAGAATTCAGGTTTTGCCATTTTAGCGCGTAGATGAGGCATAATGAATTATATAGTATTTTACAATAGTTTCTCATTAGTATATGTTAAACTGTCATGACTCCTCAATGCATGGTGATATTTGGGAGTAATATTTTGGTCAGGAAATTAGTATATATATATATATATATATATATATATATATATATATATATATATATATATATATATATATATATATATATATATATATTTATACACACACACACTACACACACATCATATTGGTTATTTCATATACTTAATTCCATATTTAACTTATCTATACATATGGTTATTTTAAAAACATACGATTCTTGTACACACATGCAACATTGGTCATTTTTACATGTCCTTTCCTTACACATTTAATTTCTCACACATTTAGATACCAAATTATATTATTTATCACAATTTTATGGGCTAATTCTTATACACACCATTCTAACCTTTAATTTCTTATAAAGGTTACTACAGTTCATATCAGGGAGTGTCATTTAGAATAGTAGGTACCTCATTAACGTATGAATGAGGCCTCATTTGTAAGTTTATTCACAATAGTTTCTAGACAATTGGACTCCATCTTTTGAGTTTGAACACAGTTTTCTCTGATCTGTGTTTACAAAACAGCAGGATTCTTCCTGGCCAACTGGTAATCTTTGGACACATGCTTTTGTTATCTTCTGAGCCATGGACAAATGTCTAGTTTCCATTAAATTGTGTCTATAAGATAAGGTATTAACAACAATTGGTGTAGTTTGATTGAATTTTAGAGACCGGGTGTCGCAGAAGTTTTTACAATGCGGGGTTGAGCAGGAAGACTTTTGAAAACAGGTTTAACCCATTTAATAGGCTTTTATAGCATATTTTGCAATTGTAAAAATATTACATTTCTGTTATCAGGAATGTAATATTCTTCCCTGTGCCTATAATAAGATATTCAATATAGAAACATAGAAACATAGATATTGACGGCAGATAAGAGCCATAGGCCCAGCAAGTCTGCCCGACCTTACCTAACAGTATAAACTTATCTAGTTCGTAGGATAGCCCTATGCTTGTCCCATGCATTTTTAAAGTCCCCCACAGTGTTTGTTGCTACTACCTCTTGAGGAAGTTTATTCCATAAATCAATCACTCTTTCGGTAAAGAAGTGCCAATGACTCAACACTAATTAGGGACATATATGTGGCAGGGTTAGCTTTGAGAAATCAGCAAGGTGCATGTAAAGTTATGAGTTAGAATTTGCTCAATTTTCAGAGCTAAATTACATGAAAAGAGGGCAAAATAAATAATGGAAATATAGTGCCTATACCAAACTATGGTTTTTAACCCCCATAAATGATAAAAAAAAAAAACATTATATGACGTATCATGAATGGATATTATAGGTCACTGGTTTTCAAACCTGACCTCAGGCCTCCCCAACAAGACATGTTTTCAGGATTACCTTGGGTGAGAGCAGGTAAAAACAAAATTTATGCTTACCTGATAAATTTCTCTCTTTTGCGATGTACCGAGTCCACGGATTCATCCTAACTTGTGGGATATTGTCCTTCATGACAGGAAGTAGCAAAGAGAGCACCACAGCAGAGCTGTCTATATAGCTCCCCCCTTAACTCCACCCCCCAGTCATTCGACCGAAGGCCAAGGAAGAAAAGGAGAAACTATAAGGTGCAGAGGTGACTGAAGTTTACATAAAAAAAAAATACTACTATCTGTCTTGAATAGACAGGGCGGGCCGTGGACTGGTTACATCGCAAAAGAAAGAAATTTATCAGGTAAGCATAAATTTAGTTTTCCTTTGCATGATGTACAGAATCCACTGATTCATCCTAACTTGTGGGATACCAATACCAAAGCTTTAGGACATGGATGAAGGGAGGGACAAGACAGGAACCTAAACGGAAGGCACCACTGCTTGCAAAACCTTTCTCCCAAAAATAGCCTCCGAAGAAGCAAAAGTATCAAATTTATAACATTTTGAAAAGGTATGAAGCGACGACCAAGTCGCAGCCTTACAAATCTGTTCAACAGAAGCATCATTTTTAAAAGCCCACGGATGATGCTTTTCAGCCATAAGGAAAGAAGTCGCCGTAGCCTTTTGACCCCTACACTTTCCAGAATAGACAACAAAGAAGATGTTTGACGAAAATCTTTGGTTGCCTGCAAATAAAATTTCAAAGCAAGAACCACGTCCAAGTTGTACAACAGACGTTCCTTCTTACAAGAAGGATTAGGACACAGAGAAGGAACAACAATTTCTTGATTGATATTCCTGTTAGTAACAACCTTAGGTAGGAACCCAGGCTTGGTATGCAAAACCAACTTATCAGCATGGAACACAAGATAAGGAGAGTCACATTGTAATGCAGATAGTTCAGAAACTCTTCGAGCTGAAGAGATAGCAACTAGGAACAAAACTTTCCAAGATAAAAGCTTAATATCTATGGGATGCATGGGTTCAAACGGAACCCCCTGAAGAACTCTAAGAACTAAATTTAGACTCCATGGCGGAGCAATAGGTTTAAACACAGGCTTAATTCTAACTAAAGCCTGACAAAAAGCCCCGAACGTCTGGAACATCTGCCAGACGCTTGTGCAACAAAATAGACAGAGCAGATATCTGTCCCTTTAGGGAACTAGCTGATAATCCTTTCTCCAATCCCTCTTGGAGAAAAGACAAAATCCTAGGAATTCTGATTTTACTCCAGGAGAAGCCTTTGGATTTGCACCAAAAAAGATATTTACGCCATATCTTATGATAAATTGTCCTGGTAACAGGCTTTCGAGCCTGAATCAAGGTATTTATGACTGACACAGAGAAACCCTGCTTTGATAGAATCAAGCGTTCAATCTCCAAGCAGTCAGTTGCAGAGAAATTAGATTTGGATGTTTGAATGGACCTTGAATCAGAAGGTCCTGTCTCAATGGCAGAGACCATGGTGGAAGGAATGACATGTCCACCAGGTCTGCATACCATGTCCTGCGTGGCCACGCAGGCGCTATCAAAATCACTGATGCTCTCTCCTGTTTGATTCTGGCAATCAGACGTGGAAGGAGAGGGAAAGGTGGAAACACATAAGCCAGGTTGAACAACCAGGGTACTGCTAGAGCATCTATCAGTACAGCCTGATGATCCCTTGACCTGGAGCCGTAACGAGGAAGTTTGGCGTTCTGACGAGACGCCATCAGATCCAACTCTGGTGTGCCCCATAGCTGAACCAGCTGAGCAAACACCTCTGGATGGAGTTCCCACTCCCCCGGATGAAAAGTCTGACGACTTAGAAAATCTGCCTCCCAGTTCTCTACACCTGGGATATAGATCGCTGACAGATGGCAAGAGTGAGCCTCTGCCCATTGGATTATCCTTGAGACCTCTATCATCGCTAAGGAACTCTTTGTTCCGCCCTGATGATTGATATAAGCCACAGTCGTGATGTTGTCCGACTGAAACCTGATGAATCTGGAGAGCATTGAATATCGCTCTTAATTACAGAATATTTATCGGTAGGAGAGCCTCCTCCCGAGTCCACAAACCCTGAGCTTTCAGGGAATTCCAGACTGCACCCCAGCCCAGAAGACTGGCGTCTGTCGTCACTATAACCCATTCTGGCCTGCGGAAACACATTCCCTGGAACAGATGATCCGGTGACAACCACCAAAGAAGAGAGTCTCTGGTCTCTTGATCCAGATTTATCTGAGGAGATAAATCCACATAATCCCCATTCCACTGATTGAGCATGCATAGTTGCAGTAGTCTGAGATGCAAGCGAGCAAACGGAACTATGTCCATTGCCGCTACCATTAGTCCGATTACCTCCATACACTGAGCCACTGACGGCTGAGGAATGGAATGAAGAGCTCGGCAGGTGGACAAAATCTTTGATTTCCTGACCTCCGTCAGAAATATTTTCATGTCCTGACCTCCCTAGAGATGAAACTCTTGTGAGGGGGGAAAGAGAACTCTTTTTTAAGTTCACTTTCCACCCGTGAGACCTTAGAAAGGCCAACACTAAGTCCGTGTGAGACTTGGCTAGTTGGAAGGACGACGCTTGAATTAGAATGTTGTCTAGATAAAGCGCCACTGCTATGCCCCCTACTAGATCCGGTCCCGGATCGGGGGCTACCCCTTCATGCTGACTTAGTGGCAGCAGCAGGCTTTTTGGCCTGTTTACCTTTGTTCCAAGCCTGATTAGGTCTCCAGGTTGGCTTGGATTGAGCAAAGTTCCCCTCTTGCTTTGCAGCAGGGGAAGAGGTAGAGGGACCACTCTTGAAGTTTTGAAAGGAACGAAAATTATTTTGTTTGGTCCTTGTCTTATTTGACTTATCCTGAGGGAGGGTATGACTCTTCCCTCCAGTAATGTCTGAAATGATCTCTTTCAATGCAGGCCCGAATAGGGTCTTACCTTTGAAAGGGATGGACAAAAGCTTAGATTTAGATGACACATCAGCTGACCAGGACTTAAGCCATAACGCTCTACGCGCTAAAATGGCAAAACCTGAATTCTTAGCCGCTAATTTAGCAAGATGAAAAGCGGCGTCTGTAATAAAAGAATTAGCCAACTTAAGAGCCTTAATTCTGTCCAAAATATCATCTAGTGGGGTCTCCATCTGAAGAGCCTCTTCTAGAGCCTCAAACCAAAAAGGCAGCTGCAGTGGTTACAGGAACAATGCGTGCTATAGGTTGAAGAAGAAAACCTTGATGAACAAAAATTTTCTTTAGGAGACCCTCTAATTTTTTATCCATAGGATCAATGAAAGCACAACTGTCTTCAATAGGTATAGTTGTACGCTTAGCCAGGGTAGAAATAGCTCCCTCCACCTTAGGGACCGTCTGCCATGAGTCCTTTATAGTGTCAGAAATGGGAAACATTTTCTTAAAAACAGGAGGGGGAGAGAACGGAATACCTGGTTTATCCCACTCCTTAGTAACAATGTCCGAAATCCTCGTAGGGACTGGAAACACATCAGTGTAAACAGGAACCTCTAAATATTTGTCCATTTTACACAATTTCTCTGGAACTACAATAGGGTCACAATCATCCAGAGTAGCTAAAACCTCCCTGAGCAATAAGCTGAGGTGCTCTAGCTTAAATTTAAATGCCTTCATATCTGAATCTGTCTGAGAGAACACTTTCCTGAATCAGAAATCTCTCCCTCAGACAGCAAATCCCTCATCCCTACTTCAGAACATTGTGAGGGAATATCGTATACGGCTACTAAAGCGTCAGAAGGCTCAGCATTTGTTCTTAACCCAGAGCTACTGCGCTTCCCTTGCAACCCTGGCAGTTTAGATAAAACCTCTGAGGGTAGTATTCATAACTGAAGCCATATCTTGCAAGGTGAAAGAATTAGACGCACTAGAAGTACTTGGCGTCGCTTGTGCGGACGTTACTGGTTGTGACACTTGGGGAGAACTAGATGGCAAAACCTGATTTCCTTCTGTCTGAGAATCATCTAATGCCAAACTTTTATAAGTTAAAATATGCTGTTTGCAATTTATAGACATATTAGTACAAGTGGGACACATTCTAAGAAGGGGTTCCACAATGGCTTCTAAACAAATTGAACAATGAGTTTCCTCAGTGTCAGACATGTTTAACAGACTAGTAATAAAGCAAGCAAGCAAGCTTGGAAAACACTTACTGCACACGGTACTGTGCCTTTAAGAGAAAAAAAGGCATACACAAACTGCAAAACAGGTTAAAATTGCTTCAATTTTTCTGAAATTTTAACAGTGTACCCACTAAGCTTTAGAAGGATTGCACCACAAGTTAATAAGCAATAAACCCCCAAATGAAAAAAAACGGATTGAAATATGTCTAAAAACCGGTTAAAAAACCCCTAAAGCACCTAGCCACAGCTCTGCTGTGGCGGGTTTAAAGCTTCAATTAGTCCCTCAGAAGACTATCAGGACCTCAGGAGAAGTTGCTTGCTGCTTGTAAATGTAGGCCCCGCCCACCTCACTCGATGTTGCTGGGGCCTACACAAAACTAACAAACCCTGCCTGAAAGCCATGTGGGTTATAAACAACCCCAAAGAACCCTCAAGCAAATGTCCCATAAAACGTTACTCCCAGACACAAAAACGTTTGTCCTAAATTCACATAACAAACTGAGTGCCCACAAAAAATTAACCCTTTATGCAAGCTAGTAAAAACCTCTGATAACACAAGGATTACTGCTTACCCTTCCCCTAATGGGGACACTGTCAGCCTTTCTGAGTTAACACAGTCTCTGCAGAAAATATGACTGAACATACCTCATTGCTGTATAGCAAGAAACCGTTCCTCACACTGAAGTTTTCCTGTACTCCTCAGCTTCTGTGGGAACAGCAGTGGACCTTAGTTACAAATGCTAAGATCATCATCCTCCAGGCAGAAATATTCATCTATGTCCTGCCTGAGAGTAAATAGTACAACACCGGTACCATTTAAAAATAACAAACACTTGATTGAAGATAAAATAAAACTAACAGTTTAACACCTCTTCTCTTTACTCTTCCTGCTTAGACCCAGCAAAGAGAATGACTGGGGGTGGAGTTAAGGGGGGAGCTATATAGACAGCTCTGCTGTGGTGCTCTCTTTGCTACTTCCTGTCACAAGTTAGGATGAATCCGTGGACTCGGTACATCATGCAAAATAACCATATTTACTAATCAGCTGATTATTTCACCTGTGCTATAGTTCAGATATCCTCAAAATCTGGCCTGTTAGGGAGGCCTACGGATCGGTTTGAAAACCAGCGTTATAGGTCAAGTGAAAATCCTGCATTGAAATGAGTAGCCATCGTCATATTGAATCAAATAGCTGCCATGTTTTATTTTGCATTGGCTACATGGATTTTGTGATGTTGTATCTGGCATCTGACGTCACAACAGGCAGGCCCGAATCTATCAGCTGGATTGCTGCCAAGATACTTTTCATATCCGGACGGAGTGGGTGAGATCGCTCATAGAGCGCAACTTTAGTGGACTCCCCGTGTGTTACCAGCGGACTTCGGTCCTGGAGTGCTGGTGCTGTTTAAGTTTGCATACATACATAGGAGAGAATCTAAACCCTTACACCTTGTGTTTACCCAGATTGAGAAGTTAATACTTAACAGGAACTGTCTAGTTTCATATTGGCATTACTCCTGCTTTTTTCTGCTGGTTAGCACGCTGTCATGGGCATGAATCACACTGCATAAATTGCTGCATTTCCTTAAAAATTGCCACTAACTGTGACACCTGCAGGAACTGCTTCTTATTATCACTTGCATCTCATCTTGCTTTAACCCCTTGTTTTGCTTATAAGCACATATACTCATTATAGTCTGGACTGGCTCTGAATTCTTTCTTAACTGGGGACGCCCAGTATGCTTTATATGTATTTTGTTTTGATTATGTCTTTTAATTTAGGATCTTGTGTATTTGCTTTCTATATTTGTTCAATATATTAACCTTTTCTGTTTTCTACAGTTTTGTGTCATTTGTTTTCTTTTATTCTTTTGATTTGAGTGCGGAGACATTAACCCATATTTATGATAATTTTTTGGTACTGTGGCAAGAGTGTACCTCTGTCTCGGGCACTCACATCACTTGTTTGGATTAACTTTGTTGGTGTGAATAAATATTATAAGTATATATCCTAATGCTATGAGAGTCTGCACATTCATTTAAGATATTGTGGCTATATATGTGTGTGTGTGTGTGTGTGTGTTTGTGTATATATATATATATATATTGCTAGAAAGAAAGAGCTCTACCAAATCTAGACAGCTGAAGCGGATTACAGGCCGCACAATATACCACCCACACTATATTGATAGAAAAGATATCCTAAACAGGTATGCTGGACATATACATATTTATTAAAACCAAAGCCATAAACAGATGCTGAGAAAGTAGCCAATAACATAAATCAAGTGTAGTGCACTACTAGAATGTAATTGTTGCTAGCATATTGTAGATTATAGAGCCGGCTCATAAAAAGTTCATCTCTGCTACCGGGCACTTGAGTGTTAAAACACGCTCCGGTTGTTAATGAACAAAATGCCGTCCTTGATTCCCCTTAATCATTTTGTTACTGATCCGGTACCGGATTTCAAATAATTATATGAGAGTCAATGTATGGCAAATAACTATCAGTCGCTCCAATCACATATGTAGTGTTACAGCAATCTTCAGGGTGCAAGGCTTACTGCTGCACGGCTTACCTTCACTATCTTCACACACTCAGCGGGTATTACCAGAAAGGATCTCTTCCGCGGTGTGTCTCACTGATGTATACGGCCAATGCAGCTCTTCACTTGCCCGAGTTTTAACACTTGAAATCGATATCGCCAACTTCACAGCTGTTTCACCATGCTGGCGTCCTCCACGCTGTGTCTGTTCCAAACATTACGCGCTTCGCCCCTCCCCCTTTCCGGGCTGAACTCAGGGCTTCATCAGATGTGTCAAATTAGACAGCTGAACAGGTTTTTAAACGCTGGTGCAGATACAATGTTACAACCCCTTCTGAAATTTCTTAAAGGGGAATGATTTTATGCATGTTAAATACAATGGCTACAAATTATTAACGGCACTTAAATATAAACAACTAAACTATACATATATGGCTATTTACAATTCCCAAATTATTGGAAATTACAATATATATGATGGCAATCAGCACAACAATTTTTCTACTTTAACATTGAGAAGCAAATACGTAATTCACTATGCCATACAGTGCTACAAATTATAATGCTTATTCCTAAAACACATGGCATAGTGAATTAAGTATTTGCTTATCAATGGGAGGGGCGAAACGCGTAATGTTTGGAACAGACAGCGTGGAGGACGCCAGCATGGTGAAACAGCTGTGAAGTTGGCGATATCTATTTCAAGTGTTAAAACTCGGGCAAGTGAAGAGCTGCATTGGCCGTATACATCAGTGAGACACACCGCGGAAGAGATCCTGTCTGGTAATACCCGCTGAGTGTGTGAAGATAGTGAAGGTAAGCCGTGCAGCAGTAAGCCTTGCACCCTGAAGATTGCTGTAACACTACATATGTGATTGGAGCGACTGATAGTTATTTGCCATACATTGACTCTCATATAATTATTTGAAATCCGGTACCGGATCAGTAACAAAATGATTAAGGGGAATCAAGGACGGCATTTTGTTCATTAACAACCGGAGCGTGTTTTAACACTCAAGTGCCCGGTAGCAGAGATGAACTTTTTATGAGCCGGCTCTATAATCTACAATATGCTAGCAACAATTACATTCTAGTAGTGCACTACACTTGATTTATGTTTTTGGCTACTTTCTCAGCATCTGTTTATGGCTTTGGTTTTAATAAATATGTATATGTCCAGCATACCTGTTTAGGATATCTTTTCTATCAATATAGTGTGGGTGGTATATTGTGCGGCCTGTAATCCGCTTTAGCTCTCTAGATTTGGTAGAGCTCTTTCTTTCTAGCAAATTATATATCAATTTTTGGATTGCTAGCACATAACACGGCACCCATAAGCATTCTGATTGCCCCCTAGCCCTAGTATCAAAAAAAAAAAAAAAATATATATATATATATATATATATATATATATATATATATATACACACACACATATACATATATATATACACACATATTATATTATATATATATATATATATATATCAAAGATTGGATATCTATAAACTTAATAGAACTTAGAATGGATAGTCTCTGAATTTTGAAAAAATTCTTTTATTTTCAAAGACTCCCATTGAACTCAAATGTAAGATACCGAGTTCTTTTGAACCTGCTAATTGTAGTCCTAGTACTAGAATGTTCATACGTCTGGTGACCCAAGACTTAGACAATGAGAGAACCTATACCCCATGGAAACACAATTTAACTAAAGAGGAACAGGATGCTATTCAAACTCTTCAGGGAGACTCTTCTGTAGTCATTAGGCCCGCGGATAAGTGCGGGGCCATTGTCCTTTTAAATTACTCTGACTACAGGACTGATATCCTTGAACAGCTTGCAGACATTCATACATATACTCCATTACCAACTGACCCGACAGGTATATATAAACAACAGCTAGATAATCTCATTAGATTAGGCTTTAAACAAGGACACATCTCTGAACATATTCAAGAGTTTTGTACAACCAAGTTTCCAAGGATTCCCATTTTATATACTATCCCCAAGATTCACAAAAGGTTAGATCACCCACCAGGTCGACCCATAGTGTCTGCTGTACAATCTTTGCTACAGCCAGTAGCCCAGTATATAGATTCTATTACAACCTGTGGTTAAGAATATCCGGTCATTTATTTTGGACACTAATGACTTTTATCAGACAATTACAGAAAGTAACTATACAACAGGGTGACATTTCGGTTACCCTGGATGTTAATAGTTTGTATACTATCATTCCTCACGATAGCGCTGTTAAGGCACATCTTATGGGCAATCCTCTTTATGATGGTCCGCCGGTAGAATACATTCTATCCCTCATTGAATTTTGTCTGCATAAGAATTACTTCCGTTTTGAGAGTAGTTTTTATTTGCAGATTGCTGGTACAGCGATGGGTTCTTCCATGGCCCCCTCGTATGCCAATATTTTCATGTCACAATTTGAGAATTTTTATCTGTGGGGCAAGTGTGATGCGTCTATCATTTGCTACCACAGATACATTCATGACATTTTCTTGGTATGGCGAGGGGGCCTGGATGAACTCCATAACTGGTTCCATAACTTTAACAGTACTGATACCACTGTCAGATTTAAGATGACCCTACATGAGCACACAATTAATTTTTTAGACCTTAGTGTCTATAAAGAGGCAGAACGTTTGGGTACAACTTTGTACAATAAACCAACCGACTGCATTTCTATTCTTAGGGCGGACAGTTGGCCCCCCCCCGGCTTTATTGAAAGGCATCGTAAAATCCCAATTCATTAGGACGATGCGCAACAATTCGGATATAGTGACAGGTTTCCCAACTGACTGGAGAGGGCGACAAATTCCTTAAGAGGATACAAACCGAGTCTGGTCAAAGAAATGATCGATGAGGTATCTTCACTGACACAGTCGGAACTTATCCAAAATAAACCTAAGAACGAATCTACTGACAAATTGATCATGTCCACTACATTTACACCAGGGACAACGAACATGGGACAAATTCTTCGGAGACATTGGCCAATAGTGTCTTCAGACCCTAGATTGCCTTTTGCTACCAACCTCCAGCCGATGGTGGGCTACAAAAGAGGTACCAACCTTAAAAAGATTTGTTGGTCAAGACGGACCCAAAACAGAGTTACACTACTGGCACAAGGATCAATATAAAAGGGTCTTACTGCTGCCTTGGCTGTACCACTTGTAATGGCTTAATTTACACCAAATCCTTCCACCATCCACATACCAACCATAATTTTGTCATCAGACATTCCATCACGTGTACCACCACTCAATGTGGTGTATTTATTGTTTAGCCCGTGTTCCAATTTTTATGTGGGAAAAACATCTGGAACATTAAGGGAACGCATGGCTAACCATAGGCACGCCATCAGAACGGCACTACATCAGGGTTACTCGGATCAACCCGTAGCAAGGCACTGTGCCAGGGAAGGACATTCCATCTCATCTGGTACATCCTTATAGATCACGTTCCCATTTTGGAGAGAGGGGGTGATCGTAACAAGATTCTGCTGAGACGGGAGGCACAATGGATTTACCGGTTGGGTACAATCTATCCTGGTGGACTGAATACAACCCCAGACTTTAAGGTATTCCTATAGTCCTGATTAGCGCGATACATACTGGGGGTGCACCCCTGGGAAAGCAGTGACTCTGTTTTGGTGCTAGGTGTGTAGAGATCCCACTTGTTGGTGTCTCGGCTCACTTTAGGCCCACAGTACACGGGAGTAGGAGCATTCAGTATCCCCCTCTCTGTGTAGAAGTCCTGCACCAGATTGGGAGACACTCATAACACACGCGCTCTTCGAGGTTTAATATTTAGGATACCAGATAGTCTGTAGGGGTGGACTATAAAGAAATTGTGATGATTCAACATACAGTTATATTACTTTATGATTATATGCATAATCGCTCGATGTTCACTTCTTGGAGCTAGAGCAAAAGCTGTGCGACCTTCTGACCAAGCAGCGAACCCCATAAAATCTGAAGAGCACCCAGTGCGATCACCAGGCACAGACCCTAGGAGACACCGACACTATTGTTCCACATCAGAACCAGGTGCTTACTTACCCCAGCAAGGGTCGTGGGCATTTACCCACGCTAGCTCAGAGTGGAGAGATCATGCCCTTAGCTACCGGTCTAATTTCCCCAAAGCTTGGACGAGATTGACGATCCTCTAAGAAGCAAAAAGGAGTGGCAGTTGCGGGGACAAAGAGAAGGTGCCCTCCGGGGGCCTTGCGGCTGCTCGTAATGAGTCCTCTCGTAACTCAGAAAATAACCATGCGGGGACTTAAAGTACGACAAACTCTTAATACCCTCTGTAACACTTCCTAGAGGAATAACTCATGCTGAGTTTGGGAAGTACATCATCATTGCCGGCATTCTGCCTAGCGACTCCCTGGTATCACAGTTTATATGGCGGAGGTTTTTTTTTATACACAAGCTGGGACCCTGGGGGTTTGGTACATCCTGACCTTGGGTGAAGCACGGGCTTCCCAGACAAGCTGGGGTCAGTATGTTTGCTACAGTAAAGTCTCTCATCAGACTACATGTATTTGGTAGACACCTCATATCCAAAGGCTACTACTGGATGGAGAGGTATCATATGAGGGACATTCTTGCTTATATGCCAGCTGACCATTATTTGACATTTATTTTCTGTTCCTATGACCCCCAATGTCCACGTACAACTAGCCCGGTTATGCATTTCCCATACACCGAAAGCTCTTTATTTGGGTATTGCCTTCATGACATTTCAGGTTCTAAGCTATTTTTCCTGTATTGCGCAGCACTAAGTATATATATATATAAATGCTTGCTATGCTATATATAAAAGCTTGCTATGTAGCCCCAGCAACTTACTATATTCATTAAGTTTGCAGCCTAGTTTTTGAGCTATAAGCAAAAGCTTAGTACTGATAGGACAGAGATTAGCATTTTCATCACACACAATTGAGAGTGCTGTACTTGATAGGTATGTGATGGTCTTGTCCGGTTAATACACTGCTTAGGCTTTCTATCCTTGCAGGTCCACATACATGCTCTTAAATGTGCAGATTGGAGTTATTTAATTGGAGTCAGCCCGGAAGCAGCTTCCGGGCTGATGAATGCAAATTTTCCTCCAGTATTTTTTGATAACATACTGCAGTCTGACGAAATTTCCTGTGCCTTTGTAGCTCACACATACCCAAAACATCAGCGATCTACCTCCGTGTTTCACAGTAGGAATGGTGTACCTTTCACCATAGGCCTTGTTGATTACTCTCCAAATGTATCGTTTATGGTTGTGGCCAAAAAGCTCAATTTTGGTCTCATCACTCCAAATTACTTTGTGCCAGAAGGTTTGAGGCTTGTCTCTGTGCTGTTTGGCGTATTGTAAGTGGGATACTTTGTGGCATTTGCGTAGTAATGGCTTTCTTCTGGTGACTTGATCATGCAGCCCATCTTTCTTTAAGTGCCTCCTTATTGTGCATCTTGAAACAGCCACACTACATGTTTTCAGAGAGTCCTGTATTTCACCTTTAGTTATTTGTGGGTTTTTCTTTGCATCCCAAACAATTTTCCTGGCAGTTGTGGCTGAAATTTTAGTGATTTGGTTTCAACAGAACCCCTCATTTTCCACTTCTTGATTAGAATTTGAACATTGCCGATTTGCATTCTTAATTCCTTGGATATCTTTTTATATCCCTTTCCTGTTTTACACAGTTCAACTATCTTTTCCCGCAGATCCTTTGACAATTCTTTTGCTTTCCCCATGACTCAGAATCCAGAATCATCAGTGCAGCACTGGATGAAAGATGCAAGGGTCTGTTAGGAGTCCAGAAACTCATTGACCTTTTATACACACACAAATTACAAGCAAACAGATCACAGGTGAGGATGGTTACCTTTAATAGCCATTCAAACCCCTTTGTGTCAACTTGTGTGCATGTTATCAGGCCAAAATCACCAGGGTATGTAAACTTTTGATCAGGGTCATTTGGGTAGTTTCTGTTGTCATTATGATTTAAAAAGTGTAAACACAGTTGATTGATAATAATTGGCTTCAGCAAACACTAACCATGAGTGATAGAAAAGTGTTTGTGTTATCATTTATATTCTCAGAAAAATGGCCAAGACATCATAAACTCTGCCAGGGTATGTAAACTTATGAGCAGAATATATATATATGAAAAAAGAAGGAACAAAAGAAATACCCTTATGCCAGCACTAACTCATTATCCGAAAATCTAATATACCCCTGGTGAAATATGTAGGTCAAGGACGGACACAGAAAACGGTGGTCAGCACAAATGTATCAATTCACATTTATTGGAATAATACAGATACACCAATAAATGTATCATCACCTATTCTACCTTGTTAATAAGTTCATAACCTAGTGAACTATTGAGTATAATATTAACAAGGTACTGACACCAAACAACTAAAAAATAATGAACAACTGTAGCTCTGTCACAAATAACATATCCCATATATAGTCCATGTCAATGGTAAAGCCGGCTTTAAAATCTTTGCATGCAATTTGTTATAAATGATGACATCTCAGTGTTAAACCAATACTGGTAAGTGTAAATAAAGCTTGTGAGTTATTAGCCAAGCAAAGAAAGTAGTAGCAGCATGCTGTCGGGTTAATAAAGCTTGATAGCCAGTCCGCCTTCAACAATTGTTAGACAGAGAACACAGTCAATAGTGGTTGAGCGGTACTTCCCCTTACCTTCACAGCTCACCTCACCAAATTCAATTCCATCTGAGTCCAAATTTACCGCTTCCTCCGTTGCAGAGATCGTTGTCACAAATTCCCCTGCTTCTCCGGATAGACTAGCGGTGTTGCCAATAGACTGAGGACCAGGTCCCGACGGTGAGCTGACCCACTGACTTACTTCGTTCCTCCTAGTATCCAGGACTAGGGCACGCTACTAGGGGGTAAACTGACAGCCAAACAAACAAACAGACGCCACGCTCACGGAGCTCCTGTGGGCGTGAACTTCATAGCTTACTAGCTTGCAACACGTGTTTCACCCATTCCAATGATTCTATTGGGCTTCATCAGGCATGTGGCTTCAACATGTCACATAAGAGCTATTTATATTATGCCGGGTGAAATATTTAACAAGTTCGGTGACAAAAGAAAAAGTAAAGCAACTTATAATTACACTAAAATCCAAGATGCAACATTTAGGATAGTGCTGCCATAGCTGGCTTCATACAAAGTAAAATTATCTATCTAAAGTAGGAGAAGGCACTTGCTGGTCTTTTCAAGTGTACTTTATTTCAAAAGCGAGACGTTTCGGGGACACACTCCCCTTCCTCAGACTCCCCTCACTTTAACCCCTTACAACTGCTTTGTACAGTTTTTTTTTTAAATAAAGATGCTCATATTTATATTTCTTTCATGTAATTAGCAAGAGTCCATGAGCTAGTGACGTATGGGATATACATTCCTACCAGGAGGGGCAAAGTTTCCCAAACCTTAAAATGCCTATAAATACACCCCTCACCACACCCACAATTCAGTTTTACAAACTTTGCCTCCGATGGAGGTGGTGAAGTAAGTTTGTGCTAGATTCTACGTTGATATGCGCTCCGCAGCAAGTTGGAGCCCGGTTTTCCTCTCAGCGTGCAGTGAATGTCAGAGGGATGTGAGGAGAGTATTGCCTATTTGAATGCAGTGATCTCCTTCTAAGGGGTCTATTTCATAGGTTCTCTGTTATCGGTCGTAGAGATTCATCTCTTACCTCCCTTTTCAGATCGACGATATACTCTTATATATACCATTACCTCTGCTGATTCTCGTTTCAGTACTGGTTTGGCTATCTGCTATATGTAGATGAGTGTCCTGGGGTAAGTAAGTCTTATTTTCTGTGACACTCCTAGCTATGGTTGGGCACTTTGTTTATAAAGTTCTAAATATATGTATTCAAACATTTATTTGCCTTGACTCAGAATGTTCAACTTTCCTTATTTTTCAGACAGTCAGTTTCATATTTGGGATAATGCATTTTAATTTAACATTTTTTACCTTAAAATTTGACTTTTTCCCTGTGGGCTGTTAGGCTCGCGGGGGCTGAAAATGCTTCATTTTTTTGCGTCATTCTTGGCGCGGACTTTTTTGGCGCAAAAATTCTATTTCCGTTTCCGGCGTCATACGTGTCGCCGGAAGTTGCGTCATTCTTTGACGTTATTTTGCGCCAAAAATGTCGGCGTTCCGGATGTGGCGTCATTTTTGGCGCCAAAAAGCATTTAGGCGCCAAATAATGTGGGCGTCTTATTTGGCGCGAAAAAATATGGGCGTCACTTTTGTCTCCACATTATTTAAGTCTCATCTTTTATTGCTTCTGGTTGCTAGAAGCTTGTTCTTTGGCATTTTTTCCCATTCCTGAAACTGTCATTTAAGGAATTTGATCAATTTTGCTTTATATGTTGTTTTTTTCTTTTACATATTGCAAGATGTTCCACGTTGCAACTGAGTCAGAAGTTACTTCAGGAAAGTCACTGCCCAGTGCTGGAGCTACCAAGCTAAGTGTATCTGCTATAAACTTTTGGTATCTGTTTCTCCAGCTGTTATTTGTATTGCATGTCATGTCAAACTTATTAATGCAGATAAAATTTCCTTTAGTACTGTTACATTACCTGTTGCTGTTCCGTCAACATCTAATTTTCAGAGTGTTCCTGATAACATAAGAGATTTTATTTTTTAAATCCATTAAGAAGGCTATGTCTGTTATTTCTCCTTCTAGTATACATAAAAGTCTTTTAAAACTTCTCTTTTTTTCAGATGAATTTTTAAATGAACATCATCATTCTGATACTGATAATGGTTCTTCTGGTTCAGAGGTTTCTGTCTCAGAGGTTGATGCTGATAAATCTTTGTATTTGTTCAAGATGGAATTTATTCGTTCTTTACTTAAAGAAGTGTTATTTGCATTAGAAATAGAGGATTCTGGTCCTCTTGATTCTAAATGTAAACGTTTAAATAAGGTTTTTAAATCTCCTGTAGTTATTCCAGAAGTGTTTTATCTCCCTGATGCTATTTCTGAAGTAATTTCCAGGGAATGGAATAATTTGGGTAATTTATTTACTCCTTCTAGACGTTTAAGCAAATTATATCCTGTGCCATCTGACAGATTAGAGTTTTTTTGAGACAAAAATCCCTAAGGTTATGGGGCTCTCTCTACTCCTGCTAATGTACTACTATTCCTACGGCAGATAGTACTTCATTTAAGGATCCTTTAGATAGGAAAATTGAATCCTTTCTAAGAAAAGCTTACTTATGTTCAGGTAATCTTCTTAGACCTGCTATATTTTTAGCGGATGTTGCTGCAGCTTCAACTTTTTGATTAGAAGCTTTAGAGCAACAAGTAACAGATCATAATTTTATAGCATTATTATTATTCTATAACATGCTAATAATTTTATTGGTGATACCATCTTTTGATATCATTAGAGTTGATGTCAGGTATATGTCTCTAGCTATTTTAGCTGGAGAAGCTTTATGGATTAAACTTGGAATGCTGACATGTCTTCTAAGTCAACTTTGCTTTCCCTTTCTTTCCAGGGTAAATAATCATTTTAGTTCCTTTCCTTACAAGGAACAAAAGCCTGATCCTTCATCCTCAGGAGCGGTATCAGTTTGGAAACTATTTCCAGTTTGGAATATATCCAAGCCTTATAGAAACCTATAGCCAGCTCCTAAGTACCTATGAAGGTGCGGCCCTTATTCCAGCTCAGCTGGTATGGGGCAGATTACGTTTTCTTCAAAGAAATTTGGATCAATTCCGTTCTTAATCTCTGGTTTCAGAAACATTGTTTCAGAAAGGTACAGAATTGGCTTCAAGTTAAGGCCTCCTGCTAAGAGATTCTTTTCTTTCCCGTGTCCCAGTTAACACAGCAAAGGCTCAGCATTTCTGTAATGTGTTTCAGATCTAGAGTTGGCTGGAGTATTTATGCCAGTTCCAGTTCTGGAACAGGGGCTGGGGTTTTATTTTATCTCTTCATTTGTACCAAAGAAGGTCAATTCCTTCAGACCAGTTCCGGATCTGTCATTATTGAATCGTTATGTTAGGATACCAACATTCAAGATGGTTACTGTAGGACTATCCTGCCTTTTGTTTAGCAAGGGCATTATATGTCTACAATAGATTTACAGGATGTGTATCTGCATATTCCGATTCATCCAGATCACTTTTAGTGTCTGAGATTCTCTTTTTAGACAAGCATTACCAGTTTTGTGGCTCTACCGTTTGGCCTAGCCTCAGTTCCAAGAATTTTTTTCAAAGGTTCTCGGTGCCCCTTTTTTCTGTAATCAGAGAATAGGTTTTTGGTATTTCCTTATTTGGACGATATCTTGGTACTTGCTCAGTCTTCTCATTTTCGAAGAATCTCATACGAATCGACTTGTGTTGTTTCTTCAATTTCATGGTTGGAGGATCAATTTACCATTCAGTTCATTGATTTCTCAGACAAGGGTAACCTTTTTAGGTTTCTAGATAAATTCAGTGTCTATGACTCTGTCCTTGTCAGACAAGAGAAGTTTAACATTGATATCAGCTTGTCAAAACCTTCAGTCACAATCATTCCCTTTGGTAGCCTTATGCATGGAAATGTTGGGTCTTAGGACTGCCGCATCAGATGCGATCTCCTTTGCTCGTTTTTACATGCGACCTCTTCAGCTCTGTATGCTGACCCAATGGTGCAGGGATTACTCAAAGATATCTCAATTAATATCTTTAAACCGATTTTACAACACTCTCTGACATGGTGGACAGATCACCATCGTTTAGTTCAGGGGGCTTCTTTGTTCTTCCGACCTGGACTATAATCTCAACAGATGCAAGTCTTACAGGTTGGGGAGCTGTGTGGGGGTATCTGACGGCACAAGGGGTTTGGGAATCTCAGGAGGTGAGATTTCCGATCAATATTTTGGAACTCCGTGCAATTTTCAGAGCTCTTCAGTCTTGGCCTCTTCTCAAGAGAGAGTTGTTCATTTGTTTTCAGATAGACAATGTCACAACTGTGGCATACATCAATCATCAAGGAGGGACTCGCAGTCCTCTGGCTATGAAAGAAGTATCTCGAATTTTGGTTTGGGCGGAATCCAGCTCCTGTCTAATCTCTGCGGTTCATATCCCAGGTATGGACAATTGGAAAGCGGATTATCTCAGTCGCCAAACGTTGCATCCGGGCGAATGGTCTCTTCACCCAGAGGTATTTCTTCAGATTGTTCAAATGTGGGAACTTCCAGAAATAGATCTGATGGCTTCTCATCTAAACAAGAAACTTCCCAGGTATCTGTCCAGATCCCGGGATCCTCAGGCGGAGGCAGTGGATGCATTATCACTTCCTTGGAAGTATCATCCTGCCTATATCTTTCCGCCTCTAGTTCTTCTTCCAAGAGTAATCTCCAAGATTCTGAAGGAATGCTCGTTTGTTCTGCTGGTAGCTCCGGCATGGCCTCACAGGTTTTGGTATGCGGATCTTGTCCGGATGGCCTCTTGCCAACCGTGGACTCTTCCGTTAAGACCAGACCTTTTGTCTCAAGGTCCTTTTTTCCATCAGGATCTGAAATCCTTAAATTTAAAGGTATGGAGATTGAACGCTTGATTCTTGGTCAAAGAGGTTTCTCTGACTCTGATTAATACTATGTTACAGGCTCGTAAATCTGTATCCAGAGAGATATATTATAGAGTCTGGAAGACTTATATTTCTTGGTGTCTTTCTCATCATTTTTCTTGGCATTCTTTTAGCATACCGAGAATATTACAGTTTCTTCAGGATGGTTTAGATAAGGGTTTGTCCGCAAGTTCCTTGAAAGGTCAAATCTCTGCTCTTTCTGTTCTTTTTCACAGACAGATTGCTATTCTTCCTGATATTCATTGTTTTGTACAAGCTTTGGTTCGTATAAAGCCTGTCATTAAGTCAATTTCTCCTCCTTGGAGTTTGAATTTGGTTCTGGGGGCTCTTCAAGCTCCTCCATTTGAACCTATGCATTCATTGGATATTAAATTACTTTCTTGGAAAGTTTTGTTCCTTTTGGCCATCTCTTCTGCCAGAAGAGTTTCTGATTTATCTGCTCTTTCTTGTGAGTCTCCTTTTCTGATTTTTCATCAGGATAAGGCGGTGTTGCGAACTTCTTTTGAATTTTTACCTAAGTTGTGAATTCCAACAACATTAGTAGAGACATTGTGGTTCCTTCATTATGTCTTAATCCTAAGAATTCTAAGGAGAAATCGTTGCATTCTTTGGATGTTATTAGAGCTTTGAAATATTATGTTGAAGCTACTAAGTCTTTCCGAAAGACTTCAAGTTTATTTGTTATCTTTTCCGGTTTTAGAAAGGCCAGAAAACTTCTGCCATTTCTTTGGCATCTTGGTTGAAATCTTTAATTCATCTTGCCTACGGGTAAGACTCCGCCTCATAGGATTACAGCTCATTCTACTAGGTCAGTTTCTACTTCCTGGGCGTTTAGGAATGAAGCTTCGGTTGATCAGATTTGCAAAGCGGCAACTTGGTCCTCTTTGCATACTTTTACCAAATTCTACCATTTTGTTGTATTTTCTTCTTCTGAAGCAGTTTTTGGTAGAAAAGTACTTCAGGCAGCGTTTTCAGTTTGAATCTTCTGCTTATGTTTTTTCATTAAACTTTATTTTGGGTGTGGATTATTTTCAGCAGGAATTGGCTGTCTTTATTTTATCCCTCCCTCTCTAGTGACTCTTGTGTGGAAAGATCCACATCTTGGGTAGTCATTATCCCATACGTCACTAGCTCATGGACTCTTGCTAATTACATGAAAGAAAACATAATTTATGTAAGAACTTACCTGATAAATTCATTTCTTTCATATTAGCAAGAGTCCATGAGGCCCGCCCTTTTTTTGTGGTGGTTATGATTTTTTTGTATAAAGCACAATTATTCCAATTCCTTATTTTATATGCTTTCGCACTTTTTTCTTATCACCCCACTTCTTGGCTATTCGTTAAACTGAATTGTGGGTGTGGTGAGGGGTGTATTTATAGGCATTTTAAGGTTTGGGAAACTTTGCCCCTCCTGGTAGGAATGTATATCCCATACGTCACTAGCTCATGGACTCTTGCTAATATGAAAGAAATGAATTTATCAGGTAAGTTCTTACATAAAAAAATAAAATATATATATATATATATATATATATATATATATATATATATATATATATATATATATATATATATATATACACACACACATATATACATACACACACAGAGAAAGTCCAGCACTCACAAGCTCTCAGCTAAGATTTAAAACCAAAAATGGAAAGGTTAGTTACCGCATCTGGCCAAATGGGACAAGCTCAGGTACCTCGTCAAGGTCCTTTCCAATACCTGGGACCCTAAAACAGCCACACAATGCAAGCTTTCAAATCCAAACAAACTGGGAACAAGGGAAGGGTGCACAGGCTTATGTAATCACCCTAGACATATACAAAACACAGAAGAGGACTGCACTCTCATACCGGACTGGGTACACATCCTATGACCCTGCAACATGCTCAGCCCTGGGTGCCACTGGCACTCACAGGAAGCTGTGCTGTCCCCAGAGTCACAGGCAGTTAACCCCAGACAGGTCTGGGTGCAAGAAGCATAGGGAAAATTACAAAACAAATTAATACAACACACAGAGAAAACCCAGCACTCACTTACAAGCTCTCAGCTAAGATTTAAAAGCAAAAATGGAAAGGTTCGTTACCGCATCTGGCCAAATGAGACAAGCCCATGTACCACATCAAGGTCCTTTCCAAAACCGTGTCTATATCTATCTATCTTGAGTGTCATTGGCTCACCCATGTGTTCAGTTAGAATCCAGTAGTGCACTGCTGCTCCTTCAACAAATGATACCAAGAGAATTAAGTAAATTAGATAATAGAAGTAAAATGGAAAGTTTAAAATGGTATTTTCTACCTAAATCAAGGAAGAAAAGAGTTTCATGTCCCTTTAAGCAGAGGTTAATGATCCCTAGCGCTTAGTGTAAAAGTAACCAGTAGCATTAACCAGACACCTGTAATGGCTGAGTATTTAACAATCGCTGCTAAAGGGACACATTTGCCTCACTTGTAGCCCTACTGTACTAAATATTAGGATGGGTAGGCAGTGGGATCAGGTGTTAGATTCAATAAAACAGGAAGTTCCTTACTCCAGACGAGTGTAAACATGTCCTGACTTCTCACATCACAAATGTCCTGTTGTGACCTTTGCAGGGTGAAGATTGCTCTGCTGCACCGTGAAGTGATACAAAGACTTTATTACAGTTACTGTTTGTGCAAATGATGCAGGAATGAGTAGATATTCTAGTATAAAGAACACGGTAATGTGAGAGAATCTTAGATCTGCTGCACCATGGCTGAGAGAAATTATCCCAGAGTTACAAGACAAGGCTGTGATCCGTAGTTACACAGTAGTGTATAGTTAGACAAGATTAAACATCACAAATGTCCTGTTGTGACCTTTGTAGGGTGAAGATTGCTCCACTGCACCGTGAAGTAAATTGCAGAGCTATGAGGACTTGTAGTATTTGTTGTAATCCATTAAGTAGTAAAAGGAAATGGTAATGTAATTTTATATCTGTTAGATCATGGATAAGAGAACTTTTCACAGAGTTAAATGAAAAGGATAAAATTTGTGATGTGATCTGCAAGTCAGGACATGTTTAATCTTGTCTAACTATACACTACTGTGTAACTACAGATCACAGCCTTGTCTTGTAACTCTGGGATAAGTTCTCTCAGCCATGGTGCAGCAGATCTAAGATTCTCTCACATTACCGTGTTCTTTATACTAGAATATCTACTCATTCCTGCATCATTTGCACAAACAGTAACGGTAATAAAGTCTTTGTATCACTTCACGGTGCAGTGGAGCAATCTTCACCCTGCAAAGGTCACAACAGGACATTTGTGATGTGACAAGTCAGGACATGTTTACACTCGTCTGGAGTAAGGAACTTCCTGTTTTACTGAATCTAACAACACCTGATCCCACTGCCTATGCATCTTCAAAATTAGTACAGTTAGCAAGTATCAGTATATACACAACATATATCTATACTATAATTGCGTTTGTAACACGTCCGTCGGTGTTGCCAGTTGCGAACGCATCCTCAAAGGAATGTTGGCTGCGCGAGGCAGCCAAAAGAATCCACCTGGATCCCGGTGGATTCAAAAAATGTCAGGGTGGTAATCCACCTGAATGCCACGTAGGAAAACCCGAAACCTTTAAAAAAAACAAAACAAAAAAAAAACGCATGCAACCACCCACAATAAATAAAAACAAACACTTAACCACCTGCACAAAGTATAACATAAAAAAAAAAAAAAAAACTAACCTCCTGCACAAAGTATCACAAACACAGAAAACCGCAAACCCCCACATCGCAAAATAATAAAGTAATTAACCCCTAATCAGCAAATAATATAATTAAAACATTAACCCCTTAACCACCCCACCCACCCCCATCGCAATAAACCTAAATAACCCTTAAACTGATAAAACCCCACATCGCAATTATTATACTTTATTTATAAAGTGCCAACATATTCCGCAGTGCTGTACATGGGTACAATATATTTAGATAAAACAATGTTATAAAACTTGTAAGAGACAGGACAAAATTTACAAACACATACAGGAGGAATTAAGGACCCTATTTCTGTGGGAACTTACAATCCTGAAGGGTAGGAGGTTGAGAAGCAGGAGGTGAGGACTGCAAGATTGAGAAAGATGTTAATACAGAGTTAGATGAGGGAAATGTGGTTAGGTAAGTGAAATTAATTTATTATTGAGTTGGGTGGAAGGCTTCTCTGAACAAAAAAAGTCTTCAGGGAGAATTTAAAATTAGATTAGGGAAAGCCTGACCGCACAAGGGAGTGTTCCAGAGGGTAGGTGCTGCACGACAGAAGTCCTGCAGTCTAGCATGAGAAGAGGTGATAGTCGAAGATGCAAGGAGCAGGTCATTATTGGATCTTAGTGGGCGGGCTGGAGTATACTTGTTTATTAGAGAGGATAGGTAGTGCAATAAACATAATTAACCCCTAAACCGACAAACCCCCACAATGCAAATAACTAATTTAATTACTAAGCCCCCTAAATTAACCCCAATACTAAGTTACACTTAAAGGGACAGTGTAGTCCAAAATAAACTTTCATGTAATTTTAACCTCTTAAGGACATATGACGGAATTTTTCCGTCAAACAATTGAGCAAACTGAAAGCTGTGTCTTTAAAGGGTTAAACAACTTTCCAATTTACTTTTATCACCAATTTTGCTTTGTTCTCTTGTTATTCTTACTTAAAAGCTAAAGCTAGGGGGCTCATATGCTAATTTCTAAGCCCTTGAAGCCCGCCTCTTATATGAATGCATTGTGACAGTTTTTCACCACTAGAGGGCATTAGATCATGTGTGTCATATAGATAACATTGTGCTCATGCACGTGAAGTTACCTAGGAGCCAACACTGATTGGCCAAAATGCAAGTCTGTCAAAAGAACTGAAATAAGGTAGCAGTTTGCAGAGACTTAGATACAAGGTAATCACAGGGGTAAAAAGTGTATTATTATAACTGCTGGTTATTCAAAACTGGGAATGGGTAATAAAAAGGTATTATCTATCTTTAAAAACAATAAAAATTCTGGTGTAGACTGTCCCTTAAAACCGATTTAAAAAAAAATAATAAACAAAATTATCAAAAATTAAACCTAATCCCTATGAAAATAAAAAAGCCCCCCCCCCAAAATAAAAAATACCCCCTAAACTAAACTGCCAATAGCCCTTAAAATGGCCTTTTGTAGGGCATTGCCCTAAGTTAAACAGCTCTTTTACATTTAAAAATTACTATATCACCCTAACAGTAAACCCCCCCCACACAAAAAAAACCTAAAACTACCAATTGCCCCTAAAGAGGCATTTGTATGGACATTGCCCCTAAAGAGGCATTTGTATGGACATTGCCCTTAAAAGGGCAATCAGCTCTTTTCCAGTCCATTAATTCCTAATCTTAAAAAAAAAAAAACCCTAACACTAAGCCCCAAAAAGGTACTCACTGTTCCTGAAGTCCGGCGGAGAAGGTCTTCTTCCAGGCGGCTCCATCATGTTCTATCTTCATCTGGAGTGAAGGTGGCGTGGAGCTGGCTTCCCCTATGCCTGGATCCTCAGCGTCGGTCCTCAATGGCGGAGGTTCTTGGCAGTGTGGAGGCTCCTCCTTTATGTGGTCGTCCGTCGCACACTGAAGATTGAATGCAAGGTACCCCATATTTATCGATTTTGAAATCAGGCAATAGGGTGAGAGCTACTGAAATCTTATTGGTCGATTTGAACAGCCAATAGGATTTCAGTAGCTCTAATCCTGTTGGCCGATTTAAAAATTTCAGCCAATAGGAATGCAAGGTACCCCAAATTGATTGCGGTACCTTGCATTAAATCTTGAGTGTACGACGGACATCAAATAAAGAGGAGCCTCCATGCTGCCGAGGAACTTCTCCACCGAGGACCGCTGCTGAGGATCCATGCATCGGGGAAGACAGCTCTGCACCTCTGCTCTGCGCCGCCTTCGTTCCGGATGAAGATAGAAGATGATGGAGACGCCAGGAACAAGACCTTCTTCGCCGGACTTCAGGAATGGTGAGTACCTATTTGGGGCTTAGTCTAAGGCTTTTTTTTTTTTTTATTAGGGTTTTTTGGCTGGAAAAGAGCTGATTGCCCTTTTAAGGGCAATGCTCATACAAATGCCCCTTTAGGGGCAATGGGTAGTTTATATTTTTTTTAGTGTTAGGTTTTTTATTTTGGGGGGTTTGGTGGGTGGGTTTTATTTTACTTTTAGGGGGTAATTGGTTTAGGTAAAAGAGCTGTTTAACTTAGGGCAATGCCTTACAAAAGCCCTTTTAAGGGCTATTGGTAGTTTAGTATTAGATTAGGGGGGGGGATTTTTTATAGGGGTATTAGTTTAGGTTTACATTTTTTATTTTATAATAAACATGCTCAACCTGCAACATTCTCAACCCTGGGTGCTATAGCACTCTCAGGAAGCTGTGCTGTCTGCAGAGTCACAGGCAGTTAACCCCAGACAAGCCTGGGTGCAAGGCCCATTGAGAAAGTTACAAGATAAATTAATACAACACACAGAGAAAGCCCAGCACTCACTTACAAGCTCTCAGCTAAGATTAAAAGCAAAACTGGAAGAGTTAGTTACCGCATCTGGCCAAATGGGACAAGCCCAGGTACAGCGATATAGCACCCAGGGCTGAGCATGTTGCAGGGTCATGGGATGTGTACCCAGCCCAGTCTTAGAGTCAGACCTCTTCCGTGTTTTGTATATGTCTAGGGAGATTACATAAGTCTGTGAACCCTGACTTGTTCCCAGTTTGTTTGATAGCTTGCATTTGTATGGCTGTATTAGGGACCCAGGTTTTGGAAAAGACCTTTACGTGGTACCTGGGCTTGTCCCATTTGGCCAGATGCGGTAACTAACTCTTCCAGTTTTGCTATTAATCTTAGCTGAGAGCTTGTAAGCGAGTTCTGGGCTTTCTCTGTGTATATATATATATATATATATATATATATATATATATATATATATATATATATATATATATATATATATATATATATATATATATATATATACACACACACACATATACACACACACATATACATACAGTATAATTTTTTTTTTTTTTTTTTAAATGATAAGACCCTTTTTTTAGAAAATGTCCTCCAAAATATTGATTACAACAGCTTACAAATATGTTTATTCCTAATATAGGCAAGTAATGTCTCATCTGAAAGACCTGTCCAATGCCACATGAATCACTTCTACAGGTGTCCTGGTTACAGAAATATTGAATGTTAAATTTAACAAGATGGTGAAAAAAAAAAATGGTCAAAATCACAAGTTTGGCACCCTATAACTTTATAAATACAAAAGATAGACATGACATATTTCATAGGCTCATACGTCAGGTGGCCCTTTCAGTATGTCACATAAATAAACTAACGAGAGGTTGAGGACCTCGCTGATTTGACATGGAATGACCCACATGAAGCACACCCAGTGTACAAAAAAAAAAAAAAAAAAAATCAGACAAAGATGACATAACGCTAAAGGTGGGGGGGAAAAGCATCAGACACGACTGCCACAAAACAATGATGCAAGGGAAACTAAGTAAAAAAAAATAAAATAAAAAAAAAAGACATAAAAAAACCTTACTAGGCAACCTGATAACAAAAACACCTGACAGATAGAAATACATTAAACACTTTCACTGCCTTAAAGGAAAATGAAACCCACATTTTTTCTTTCATGATTCAGATAGAGCAGCAATGTTAAGCAACTTTCTAATTTACTTCTATTATCAAATGTTCTTTGTGCTCCAGCTATAAATTTGTTGGAAAGCAGGGATGGAAGCTCAGGAGCGTTCATGAGTCTGGATCAGTATGACAGTTTTACAAGAATGTTATTCATGTGCAAGAGCACTAGAGGGCAGCACTACTTCCTGTCATGTAGTGCTCCAGACACAACCTAGGTATCTCTTCAGCACAGAATATCATGGGAATGAGGCAAATTTGATAAAAGTAAATTGGACTCTTTTTAAAAATTGCGTTCTCTGTCTGAACCACAAAAGAAAATGTTTTGGTTTCACATCTTTTTAACTTGGCGTTTGTGAAACTAAAGTGCATAGCAGTTCACAATCTGAATACATAAGAGAGGAACATCCAATTAAAATAAATGCACTGCCTTATAGAATGCTCCTCTTTACAAAGATTAATGACTTTACTGCATCACTCTACTGTCCCCCCCATGACTGAAGCCTATGGAGAACATCACTTACTGCTTTAGTGTATTTCTTCTTGAGATATTCCAGTATAGAATCTGCTTCCGCTTTGGATTTCTGTGTGTCAGGTCTTTGCAGGTAACAAATGGTATCACAGGTAGACAGGTGACCCAACAAATTGTGCAGGGGTAAGTGCAGGCCCTCGGCTTTAGGTAAATGGAAAACAACCTCCAGGTGGTTCCACACACATTTATAGGTTCTATTCCATGTTCCCAGGTTATTCTGGATTCTCAGTGATGTGGCTTTGGATTCTGGTGACCAAATTATCTCATGTGACTCTTTATCATAGACAACAGGATTAATATAGGGTAGCTCCGATTGGGGCAGGTCAGTGGGTAGATCAGATTGGGGCAGGTCAGTGGGTAGATCAGATTGGGGCAGGTCAGTGGGTAGATCAGATTGGGGCAGGTCAGTGGGTAGATCAGATTGGGGCAGGTCAGTGGGTAGATCAGATTGGGGCAGGTCAGTGGGTAGATCAGATTGGGGCAGGTCAGTGGGTAGATCAGATTGGGGCAGGTCAGTGGGTAGATTAGGTTGAGGCAGGTCAGTGGGTAGATCAGATTGGGGCAGGTCAGTGGGTAAATCAGATTGGGGCAGGTCAGTGGGTAGATTAGGTTGAGGCAGGTCAGTGGGTAGATCAGGTTGGGGCAGGTCAGTGGGTAAATCAGATTGGGGCAGGTCAGTGGGTAGATTAGGTTGAGGCAGGTCAGTGGGTAGATCAGATTGGGGCAGGTCAGTGGGTAAATCAGGTTGACGCTTCACAGAGGGTACCAGTGGGAGGTCATCAAACAGGTGGTCGGTATCAGGGCTGTGGATGAGAACCACGTGACTAATCTCATACAAGAACAACTTTGTCCCATACACCCTGATATTGGGTTCCCCGCCCCCGCAGTACTGCTTTTTATAGGCAGAAATAAGCTCTGCCAGTGGGAATGAGAATTTGAAATTTCCATAGCGAGATACATCAGGTGTGAATGCTGGAGACGGTAAAAAACATTTCTCTAGGTTACCACTTTGCCATGATCTGAAGTCCCCTTCTGGGGCCACTGCGCTCCACCAGGATTTATTAGCACTTTCTCCGTGACTGCTGAGGTCTCCTTTTACTAAAAAGCGCTGAGACTGCAGGATCCGTTCCGCACATTCCGCAGTTGTCACGTGCTGCAGAGAGGAGACGCGGAACGCTTCCCTTGTGTTTACAAACTCCTCCAGATACACAGAGCAGGCATCATGGGCCATAGGGACACATTTACCGGACTCCTCATAGAGCTCTTTAAGAGAAACAAACCTGCCTGGGACGTAATTATTGGTTCCTCTCTTTGCTTCGGTCTTTATGGTTCTCATTGCAGCGACTGACACAAAAGTCCCTGAGCCCCCCTTACCGATAGCTCCCAGCTGTGGGCGGTACCGGGGGGTGTGGGTCTGATCCGGACGAATGATAGTTTTCTTTAGCGGATCCGTGTGTAATAATCTTCCGGATCTCCTGCTCTTTATGTTATTACAGCACTGCGGTTGGGCCCTAAACTCCTTATCACATTTGTATTTCCCGCTCGGTTAGTCCGGCTAGTAACCACCCAGTTTAGTTTCAGAGGGGCGGGGCCTAGGGGATCAGGGGGCGGAACTAAATGTCACGGCTGAAGTGAAAGCGAATTAACCGGTGTAGTATGTCGATGAGGAATCCATTCACGGCACAACACCGGTGCGGTTCGGGTTCAGGTTTATCCTCTGGTGGGGTCTGGTTTATATATGGGACATAAGCAGATGGCAGGGGTGTCAGTAAGGTCACGTGCACAACTGGGGACATCTGGGCTGGGTGACAAGGGTGAGAAGCCAGAAAATGTTAACTGTTTAGTGAGATTTATTTACATTAGAACATAATAGAATACAGATGCACCTAAAGGGACAATAAAACCAATATGAAACTTTCATATTTCAGAACATGAAGTTAAAAAAAAATATAGATTTACTTTGATCTCTTGGTACTCTTTATTGAAGTTGACCTAGGTAGGCTCAGGAGCAGGGATAGGCACAGACAAAGGCTGTGGCGGGCAGTTTCCAAAGTACAGACCTTAGTGAAGGACACCAAGGGACATTTGAAATTAAAAACATTATTTTATAGGAGATGTACTACTTTATTTTTTATAGTGCTGGGTGTTATTATACTGATGCAGATACCACTGATCCTATACCCAGCCCATGTCTGGCTATACCCATGTGCCAGTGTCACTTCTGTGTCATTATATAGCGCTGGGTGTTATTATACTGATGCAGATACCACTGATCCTATACCCAGCCCCTGTCTGGCTATACCCATGTGCCAGTGTCACTACTGTGTCATTATATAGTGCTGGGTGTTATTATACTGATGCAGTTACTACTGATCCTATACCCAGCCCTTGTCTGGCTATACCCATGTGCCAGTGTCACTACTGTGTCATTATATAGTGCTGGGTGCTATTATACTGATGCAGATACCACTGATCCTATAACCAGCCCTTGTCTGGCTATACCCATGTGCCAGTGTCACTACTGTGTCATTATATAGTGCTGGGTGCTATTATACTGATGCAGATACCACTGATCCTATAACCAGACCTCCTCTGGCTATACCCATGTGCCAGTGTCACTTCTGTGTCATTATATAGTGCTGGGTGTTATTATGCTGATGCAGATACACTGACCCTATAACCAGTCCTTGTCTGGCTATACCCATGTGCCAGTGTCACTACTGTGTCATTATATAGTGCTGAGTGTTATTATGCTGATGCAGATACACTGACCCTATAACCAGTCCTTGTCTGGCTATACACATGTGCCAGTGTCACTACTGTGTCATTATATAGTGCTGGGTGTTATTATACTGATGCAGATACCACTGATCCTATACCCAGCCCATGTCTGGCTATACCCATGTGCCAGTGTCACTTCTGTGTCATTATATAGCGCTGGGTGTTATTATACTGATGCAGATACCACTGATCCTATACCCAGCCCCTGTCTGGCTATACCCATGTGCCAATGTTACTACTGTGTCATTATATAGTGCTGGGTGCTATTATACTGATGCAGATACCACTGATCCTATAACCAGCACTCCTCTGGCTATACCCATGTGCCAGTGTCACTACTGTGTCATTATATAGTGCTGGGTGTTATTATACTGATGCAGATACCACTGACCCTATAACCAGCCCTCCTCTGGCTATACCCATGTGCCAGTGTCACTACTGTGTCATTATATAGTGCTGGGTGTTATTATACTGATGCAGATACCACTGATCCTATAACCAGCACTCCTCTGGCTATACCCATGTGCCAGTGTCACTACTGTGTCATTATATAGTGCTGGGTGTTATTATACTGATGCAGATACCACTGACCCTATAACCAGCCCTCCTCTGGCTATACTCATGTGCCAGTGTCACTACTGTGTCATTATATAGTGATGGGTGTTATTATACTGATGCAGATACCACTGATCCTATAACCAGCCCTTGTCTGGCTATACCCATGTGCCAGTGTCACTACTGTGTCATTATATAGTGCTGGGTGTTATTATACTGATGCAGATACCACTGATCCTATACCCAGCCCTTGTCTGGCTATACCCATGTGCCAGTGTCACTACTGTGTCATTATATAGTGCTGGGTGTTATTATACTGATGCAGATACCACTGATCCTATACCCAGCCCTTGTCTGGCTATACCCATGTGCCAGTGTCACTACTGTGTCATTATATAGTGCTGGGTGTTATTATACTGATGCAGATACCACTGATCCTATAACCAGCCCTCCTCTGGCTATACCCATGTGCCAGTGTCACTACTGTGTCATTATATAGTGCTGGGTGTTATTATACTGATGCAGATACCACTGATCCTATAACCAGCCCTTGTCTGGCTATACCCATGTGCCAGTGTCACTACTGTGTCATTATATAGTGCTGGGTGTTATTATACTGATGCAGATACCACTGATCCTATAACCAGCCCTCCTCTGGCTATACCCATGTGCCAGTGTCACTACTGTGTCATTATATAGTGCTGGGTGTTATTATACTGATGCAGATACCACTGATCCTATACCCAGCCCTTGTCTGGCTATACCCATGTGCCAGTGTCACTACTGTGTCATTATATAGTGCTGGGTGTTATTATACTGATGCAGATACCACTGATCCTATAACCAGCCCTCCTCTGGCTATACCCATGTGCCAGTGTCACTACTGTGTCATTATATAGTGCTGGGTGTTATTATACTGATGCAGATACCACTGATCCTATACCCAGCCCTTGTCTGGCTATACCCATGTGCCAGTGTCACTACTGTGTCATTATATAGTGCTGGGTATTATTATACTGATGCAGTTACTACTGATCCTATACCCAGCCCTTGTCTGGCTATACCCATGTGCCAGTGTCACTACTGTGTCATTATATAGTGCTGGGTGTTATTATACTGATGCAGTTACTACTGATCCTATACCCAGCCCTTGTCTGGCTATACCCATGTGCCAGTGTCACTACTGGTTCATTATATAGTGCTGGGTGTTATTATACTGATGCAGTTACTACTGATCCTATACCCAGCCCTTGTCTGGCTATACCCATGTGCCAGTGTCACTACTGTGTCATTGTATAGAGCTGGGTGTTATTATACTGATGCAGATACCACTGATCCTATACCCATGTGCCAGTGTCACTTCTGTGTCTTTGTATAGAGCTGGGTGTTATACTGATGCAGATACCACTGATCCTATACCCAACCATTGTCTGGCTATACCCATGTGCCAGTGTCACTTCTGTGTCTTTGTATAGAGCTGGGTGTTATTATACTGATGCAGATACCACTGATCCTATAACCAGCCCTCCTCTGGCTATACCCATGTGCCAGTGTCACTTCTGTGTCATTATATAGCGCTGGGTGTTATTATACTGATGCAGATACCACTGATCCTATAACCAGACCTCCTCTGGCTATACCCATGTGCCAGTGTCACTACTGTGTCATTATATAGTGCTGAGTGTTATTATGCTGATGCAGATACACTGACCCTATAACCAGTCCTTGTCTGGCTATACACATGTGCCAGTGTCACTACTGTGTCATTATATAGTGCTGGGTGTTATTATACTGATGCAGATACCACTG
The DNA here is from genome assembly GCF_027579735.1 of Bombina bombina. Classification (NCBI taxonomy): domain Eukaryota; kingdom Metazoa; phylum Chordata; class Amphibia; order Anura; family Bombinatoridae; genus Bombina; species Bombina bombina. Next base: position 1,273,873,125 of record NC_069501.1, read on the forward strand.
ATCCTATACCCAGCCCATGTCTGGCTATACCCATGTGCCAGTGTCACTTCTGTGTCATTATATAGCGCTGGGTGTTATTATACTGATGCAGATACCACTGATCCTATACCCAGCCCCTGTCTGGCTATACCCATGTGCCAATGTTACTACTGTGTCATTATATAGTGCTGGGTGCTATTATACTGATGCAGATACCACTGATCCTATAACCAGCACTCCTCTGGCTATACCCATGTGCCAGTGTCACTACTGTGTCATTATATAGTGCTGGGTGTTATTATACTGATGCAGATACCACTGACCCTATAACCAGCCCTCCTCTGGCTATACCCATGTGCCAGTGTCACTACTGTGTCATTATATAGTGCTGGGTGTTATTATACTGATGCAGATACCACTGATCCTATAACCAGCACTCCTCTGGCTATACCCATGTGCCAGTGTCACTACTGTGTCATTATATAGTGCTGGGTGTTATTATACTGATGCAGATACCACTGACCCTATAACCAGCCCTCCTCTGGCTATACTCATGTGCCAGTGTCACTACTGTGTCATTATATAGTGATGGGTGTTATTATACTGATGCAGATACCACTGATCCTATAACCAGCCCTTGTCTGGCTATACCCATGTGCCAGTGTCACTACTGTGTCATTATATAGTGCTGGGTGTTATTATACTGATGCAGATACCACTGATCCTATACCCAGCCCTTGTCTGGCTATACCCATGTGCCAGTGTCACTACTGTGTCATTATATAGTGCTGGGTGTTATTATACTGATGCAGATACCACTGATCCTATACCCAGCCCTTGTCTGGCTATACCCATGTGCCAGTGTCACTACTGTGTCATTATATAGTGCTGGGTGTTATTATACTGATGCAGATACCACTGATCCTATAACCAGCCCTCCTCTGGCTATACCCATGTGCCAGTGTCACTACTGTGTCATTATATAGTGCTGGGTGTTATTATACTGATGCAGATACCACTGATCCTATACCCAGCCCTTGTCTGGCTATACCCATGTGCCAGTGTCACTACTGTGTCATTATATAGTGCTGGGTGTTATTATACTGATGCAGATACCACTGATCCTATAACCAGCCCTCCTCTGGCTATACCCATGTGCCAGTGTCACTACTGTGTCATTATATAGTGCTGGGTGTTATTATACTGATGCAGATACCACTGATCCTATACCCAGCCCTTGTCTGGCTATACCCATGTGCCAGTGTCACTACTGTGTCATTATATAGTGCTGGGTGTTATACTGATGCAGATACCACTGATCCTATAACCAGCCCTCCTCTGGCTATACCCATGTGCCAGTGTCACTACTGTGTCATTATATAGTGCTGGGTGTTATTATACTGATGCAGATACCACTGATCCTATACCCAGCCCTTGTCTGGCTATACCCATGTGCCAGTGTCACTACTGTGTCATTATATAGTGCTGGGTATTATTATACTGATGCAGTTACTACTGATCCTATACCCAGCCCTTGTCTGGCTATACCCATGTGCCAGTGTCACTACTGTGTCATTATATAGTGCTGGGTGTTATTATACTGATGCAGTTACTACTGATCCTATACCCAGCCCTTGTCTGGCTATACCCATGTGCCAGTGTCACTACTGGTTCATTATATAGTGCTGGGTGTTATTATACTGATGCAGTTACTACTGATCCTATACCCAGCCCTTGCCTGGCTATACCCATGTGCCAGTGTCACTACTGTGTCATTGTATAGAGCTGGGTGTTATTATACTGATGCAGATACCACTGATCCTATACCCATGTGCCAGTGTCACTTCTGTGTCTTTGTATAGAGCTGGGTGTTATACTGATGCAGATACCACTGATCCTATACCCAACCATTGTCTGGCTATACCCATGTGCCAGTGTCACTTCTGTGTCTTTGTATAGAGCTGGGTGTTATTATACTGATGCAGATACCACTGATCCTATACCCAGCCCTTGTCTGGCTATACCCATGTGCCAGTGTCACTTCTGTGTCATTATATAGTGCAGGGTGTTATTATCTGATGCAGATACCACTGATCCTATACCCAGCCCTTGTCTGGCTATACCCATGTGCCAGTGTCACTTCTGTGTCATTATATAGTGCAGGGTGTTATTATCTGATGCCGATATCACTGATCCTATAACCAGCCCTTGTCAGGCTATACCCATGTGCCAGTGTCACTGCTGTGTAATTATATAGCGCTGGGTGTTATACTGATGCAGATAACCCTGACCCTATAACCAGCCCTCCTCTGGCTATACACATGTGCCAGTGTCACTACTGTGTCATTATATAGTGCTGGTGTTATAATACTGATGCAGCTACCAATGACCCTATAACCAGCCCTCCTCTGGCTATACCCATGTGCCAGTGTCACTTCTGTGTCTTTGTATAGTGCTGGGTGTTATTATACTGATGCAGATACCACTGATCCTAAAACCAGCCCTCATCTGGCTATACCCATGTGCCAGTGTCACTACTGTGTCATTATATAGCGCTGGGTGTTATTATACTGATGCAGATACCACTGACCCTATAACCAGCCCTCCTCTGGCTATACCCATGTACCAGTGTCACTTCTGTGTCTTTGTATAGTGCTGGGTGTTATTATACTGATGCAGATACCACTGATCCTAAAACCAGCCCTCATCTGGCTATACCCATGTGCCAGTGTCACTACTGTGTCATTATATAACGCTGGGTGTTATTATACCGATACCACTGATCCTATAACCAGCCCTCCTCTGTCTATACCCATGTGCCAGTGTCACTACTGTGTCATTATATAACGCTGGGTGTTATTATACTGATGCAGATACCACTGATCCTATAACCAGCCCTTGTCTGGCTATACACATGTGCCAGTGTCACTACTGTGTCATTATATAGCGCTGGGTGTTATTATACCGATACCACTGATCCTATAACCAGCCCTCCTCTGTCTATACCCATGTGCCAGTGTCACTACTGTGTCATTATATAACGCTGGGTGTTATTATACTGATGCAGATACCACTGATCCTATAACCAGCCCTTGTCTGGCTATACGCATGTGCCAGTGTCACTACTGTGTCATTATATAGTGCTGGGTGTTATTATACTGATGCAGATACCACTGATCCTATAACCAGCCCTTGTCTGACTATACCCATGTGCCAGTGTCACTACTGTGTCATTATATAGTGCTGGGTGTTATTATACTGATGCAGATACCACTGATCCTATAACCAGCCCTTGTCTGACTATACCCATGTGCCAGTGTCACTACTGTGTCATTATATAGCACTGGGTGTTATTATACTGATGCAGATACCACTAATCCTATAACCAGCCCTCCTCTGGCTATACCCATGTGCCAGTGTCACTACTGTGTCATTATATAGTGCTTGGTGGTTATTATACTGATGCAGATACAGCTGATCCTATAACCAGTCCTCCTCTGGCTATACCCATGTGCCAGTGTCACTACTGTGTCATTATATAGTGCTTGGTGGTTATTATACTGATGCAGATACAGCTGATCCTATAACCAGTCCTCCTCTGGCTATACCCATGAGCCAGTGTCACTACTGTGTCATTATATAGCACTGGGTGTTATTATACTGATGCAGATACCACTGATCCTATACCCAGCCCTTGTCTGGCTATACCCATGTGCCAGTGTCACTACTGTGTCATTATATAGTGCTGGGTGTTATTATACTGATGCAGATACCACTGATCCTATAACCAGCCCTCATCTGGCTATACCCATGTGCCAGTGTCACTACTGTGTCATTATATAGTGCTGGGTGTTATTATACTGATGCAGATACCACTGATCCTATAACCAGCCCTCCTCTGGCTATACCCATGTGCCAGTGTCACTACTGTGTCATTATATAGTGCTTGGTGGTTATTATACTGATGCAGATACAGCTGATCCTATAACCAGTCCTCCTCTGGCTATACCCATGTGCCAGTGTCACTACTGTGTCATTATATAGTGCTTGGTGGTTATTATACTGATGCAGATACAGCTGATCCTATAACCAGTCCTCCTCTGGCTATACCCATGTGCCAGTGTCACTACTGTGTCATTGTATAGAGCTGGGTGTTATTATACTGATGCAGATACCACTGATCCTATACCCATGTGCCAGTGTCACTACTGTGTCATTATATAGTGCTGGGTGTTATTATACTGATGCAGATACCACTGATCCTATAACCAGCCCTCCTCTGGCTATACCCATGTGCCAGTGTCACTACTGTGTCATTATATAGTGCTGGGTGTTATTATACTGATGCAGATACCACTGATCCTATACCCAGCCCTTGTCTGGCTATACCCATGTGCCAGTGTCACTACTGTGTCATTATATAGTGCTGGGTGTTATACTGATGCAGATACCACTGATCCTATAACCAGCCCTCCTCTGGCTATACCCATGTACCAGTGTCACTACTGTGTCATTATATAGTGCTGGGTGTTATTATACTGATGCAGATACCACTGATCCTATAACCAGCCTTTGTTTGGCTATACCCATGTGCCAGTGTCACTACTGTGTCATTATATAGCGCTGGGTGTTATTATACTGATGCAGATACCACTGATCCTATAACCAGCCCTTGTCTGGCTATACCCATGTGCCAGTGTCACTACTGTGTCATTATATAGTGCTGGGTGTTATTATACTGATGCAGATACCACTGATCCTATAACCAGCCCTTGTCTGGCTATACCCATGAGCCAGTGTCACTACTGTGTCATTATATAGTGCTGGGTGTTATTATACTGATGCAGATACCACTGATCCTATAACCAGCCCTTGTCTGGCTATACCCATGTTCCAGTGTCACTACTGTGTCATTATATAGTGCTGGGTGTTATTATACTGATGCAGTTACTACTGATCCTATACCCAGCCCTTGTCTGGCTATACCCATGTGCCAGTGTCACTACTGTGTCATTATATAGCGCTGGGTGTTATTATACTGATGCAGATACCACTGATCCTATAACCAGCCCTTGTCTGGCTATACCCATGTGCCAGTGTCACTACTGTGTCATTATATAGTGCTGGGTGTTATTATACTGATGCAGATACCACTGATCCTATAACCAGCCCTTGTCTGGCTATACCCATGTGCCAGTGTCACTACTGTGTCATTATATAGCACTGGGTGTTATTATACTGATGCAGATACTACTGATTCTATAACCAGCCCTCCTCTGGCTATACTCATGTGCCAGTGTCACTACTGTGTCATTATATAGTGCTGGGTGTTATTATACTGATGCAGATACCACTGATCCTATAACCAGCCCTCCTCTGGCTATACCCATGTGTCAGTGTCACTACTGTGTCATTATATAACGCTGGGTGTTATTATACTGATGCAGATACCACTGACCCTATAACCAGCCCTCCTCTGGCTATGCCCATGTGCCAGTGTCACTACTGTGTCATTATATAGCACTGGGTGTTATTATCTGATGCAGATACCACTGATCCTATAACCAGCCCTTGTCTGGCTATACACATGTGCCAGTGTCACTACTGTGTCATTATATAGCGCTGGGTGTTATTATCTGATGCAGATACCACTGACCCTATAACCAGCCCTCCTCTGGCTTTGCCCATGTGCCAGTGTCACTACTGTGTCATTATATAGTGCTGGGTAATATTATACTGATGCAGATACCACAGATCCTATAACCAGCCCTCCTCTGGCTATGCCCATGTGCCAGCGTCATTACTGTGTCATTGTATAGTGCTGGGCCCCAAGGCAGAACATAGTGCGATCTGCGATAATATCGCAGAAAGTGGAGCCTGCCTGCAGAAAGAATGGCCAGTTCTGTTAAGCACATCATTTTCTTCAACAGTTTTTTTTTTTTTTAATTATTATTATTGCGCATAGCAACCGGCACATTTTTACTTTCACATTATTGGCTGCTGCTCATGAAATTGATACATTTTATTAGATGCTTTGCTTATAACTTAAATTTGTTACTTTAGCCGCCAGAACGTCTGCTTCTGCGACTGAGGTAAGTGTGCAGCCAGGGATGTGCGTTAATAATAGCAGAAAAACCCTTGTAGTGTAACCCTTCTCCTCCCCGGCTCAAAGTGTTAATAGCACCGCACAGGGAAAAAAAGTGTTATCCCTGCTGCGGTCTGCTTGTGAAGACTGTTAGATTAAAAGTGATGTGTGTGGGCGGAGTTTTGGGAATGGCGATTCCCACTTTTGCTAATCAATCACAATTGCCAAATTAGACAAGACACACAACCAACCGGTATTAGCTTTCACAGTAGTGTTGTAAAAAAAAGAACATGAAGGCTGAAGCTAGCACTGCTTAAAACTGAGGCGGTCCCCACTCTCTACTGAAGCCCGCAACCAGACTGTAAACATTTTTTTGTGAATGTGAGCGCAGCCTTCATGTTCTTTTTTTTACAACACTACTGTGAAAGCTAATACCGGTTGGTTGTGTGTCTTGTCTAATTTGGCAATTGTGATTGATTATCAAAAGTGGGAATCGGCATTCCCAAAACTCCGCCCACACACATCACTTTTAATCAGTCTTCACAAGCAGACCGCAGCAGGGATAACACTTTTTTTCCCTGTGCGGTGCTATTAACACTTTGAGCCGGGGAGGAGAAGGGTTACAAGTGTTTGCAGAAAAGGCAGCTGGGGGGGATCTGTAAATGTCTCTCACGTACTGGTGTTCTGCTCCTGCACACTGACACTCGCCCCTCCCTCCATAGCGCGACACTGGAGTGCTATGTTTTCTGTGTGATATCATAAACCATATAAAGTCACAGGCAGCAGATGTATTATATACCCCCTGGGGCTGTTTGTAAAGGTTAAAACATACATGATACAACTATAATGAAATGATGCCAAAGTCAGAGCAAAGCATCAACGGAAACAGACTATATTTAAATTGCAGTTTAGTTATATTATTGTTAAGTATAACACTGGTATATTAGGGGGGTATGCATGAAGAGAGTAGTCCAGGGTGATATTGATATGCAGGGGGGTATGCATGAAGAGAGTAGTCCAGGGTGATATTGATATGCAGGGTGGTATGCATGAAGAGACCAGGGTGATATTGATATGCAGGGGGTATGCATGAAGAGACCAGGGTGATATTGATATGCAGGGGGTATGCATGAAGAGACCAGGGTGATATTGATATGCAGGGGAGTATGCATGAAGAGACCAGGGTGATATTGATATGAAGGGGAGTATGCATGAAGAGACCAGGGTGATATTGATATGAAGGGGAGTACGCATGAAGAGACCAGGGTGATATTGATATGCAGGGGAGTATGCATGAAGAGACCAGGGTGATATTGATATGCAGGGGGGTATGCATGAAGAGACCAGGGTGATATTGATATGAAGGGGGGTATGCATGAAGAGACCAGGGTGATATTGATATGCAGGGGGGTATGCATGAAGAGACCAGGGTGATATTGATATGCAGGGGAGTATGCATGAAGAGACCAGGGTGATATTGATATGCAGGGGGGGGGGTACGCATGAAGAGACCAGGGTGATATTGATATGAACGGGAGTATGCATGAAGAGACCAGGGTGATATTGATATGAATGGGGTATGCATGAAGAGACCAGGGTGATATTGATATGCAGGGGGTATGCATGAAGAGACCAGGGTGATATTGATATGCAGGGGGGTATGCATGAAGAGACCAGGGTGATATTGATATGCAGGGGGGTATGCATGAAGAGACCAGGGTGATATTGATATGCAGGGGGGTATGCATGAAGAGACCAGGGTGATATTGATATGCAGGGGGGTATGCATGAAGAGACCAGGGTGATATTGATATGCAGGGGGGTATGCATGAAGAGACCATGGTGATATTGATATGAAGGGGGTATGCATGAAGAGACCATGGTGATATTGATATGCAGGGGGGTATGCATGAAGAGACCAGGGTGATATTGATATGCAGGGGGGTATGCATGAAGAGACCATGGTGATATTGATATGCAGGGGGGTATGCATGAAGAGACCAGGGTGATATTGATATGCAGGGGGGTATGCATGAAGAGACCAGGGTGATATTGATATGAAGGGGGTATGCATGAAGAGACCAGGGTGATATTGATATGAAGGGGGGTATGCATGAAGAGACCAGGGTGATATTGATATGAAGGGGAGTATGCATGAAGAGACCATGGTGATATTGATATGCAGGGGGGTATGCATGAAGAGACCAGGGTGATATTGATATGCAGGGGGGTATGCATGAAGAGACCATGGTGATATTGATATGAAGGGGGTATGCATGAAGAGACCAGGGTGATATTGATATGCAGGGGGGTATGCATGAAGAGACCAGGGTGATATTGATATGAAGGGGGGTATGCATGAAGAGACCAGGGTGATATTGATATGCAGGGGGGTATGCATGAAGAGACCATGGTGATATTGATATGAAGGGGGGTATGCATGAAGAGACCATGGTGATATTGATATGAAGGGGGGTATGCATGAAGAGACCAGGGTGATATTGATATGCAGGGGGGTATGCATGAAGAGACCAGGGTGATATTGATATGCAGGGGGGTATGCATGAAGAGACCAGGGTGATATTGATATGCAGGGGGGTATGCATGAAGAGACCAGGGTGATATTGATATGAAGGGGGGTATGCATGAAGAGACCAGGGTGATATTGATATGCAGGGGGGTATGCATGAAGAGACCAGGGTGATATTGATATGCAGGGGGGTATGCATGAAGAGACCAGGGTGAAGTGATTTCTATTTCAAAATGACCTGCAGAAAATTTTTAACTAAAAAAAATCTCATCGCAGAAAGTGAAAAAAAGTTCTGCTTCTGGGCGAGTGGGTAAGGCAGGCAATCGTGTAAAGGCACCCCTGGTCCCATTACCGGTAATTGGGGAACCATTTCAGCTGGTAACTATGGATTTAGTGGGACCCCTAATGATTCCCAGTTGTCGGGCAAACGATATTCCTCACGGTGGTGGATTTGCCACCCGGTACCCTGAGGCTGTAGCGCCTCCATAGATGCTAAGGCCAGTGGCTAAGGCACTGTTAGGGATTTTGTCTAGAGTAGATTTCCCTAATGAGATCCTAACTGACCAAGGACAGCAATTCATGAGTGAATTGCTACAGTGTCTCTGGGAGGCGTGCAGGGTGAAGCACCAGCGCACTCCCAAACTAACGGGTTCTGTGAGCCGTTCAATGGTACCCTGAAGCAGATGCTGCAGGCTTTTATGGAGGCTGAAGGGAAGGACTGGGAGATTCACCTGCAGCATTTGCTGTTCGCGTACCGAGAGGTACCGCAAGAACTACCGGGTTCTCTCCCTTTGAGCTGCTATATGGGCGCAGGATGCGGGACCTCTCGACTTTTTCAATGAGGGATGGGAAGGGGAGACTACCACTACTGATGTGTCTGTGCTCCAGTATGTGGTAGATCTCAGAGACTGGTTGGAATCGATTATGGAGTTGGCACAGGTTCACCTCAGGGAGGCTCAGACCAAGCAGAAAGCTTGGTATGACCAGCATGCCTTTAGCCGGACATTCATCCCAGGTCAGCAAGTGCTTGTTCTAAAACCCACTCGGCAGAACAAACTAATAGCAGCCTGATCTGGACCGTACCTAGTCCTCAGAGCGATGAATGAGTGCAACTATGTTGTACAGTTAGATAGCGAGACAGGAAGGACAGGGACCTATCACATAAATATGCTTAAGGAGTATTTTGCACCAAGTGTGGCATCAGTGATGGCTATCTGTAGCCCACCGATGGGGACCCTTGAGCAATGCTCTACCTGACCTAGGCAGGGGGGCACAGTGACCCAGGTAGAGATAGGGACCCAGCTTAGTGTGCAGCAGCGTGTGCAAGCACAAGCTATGTTAGAAACTGCTACCCAGAGAAGTGGCTTATGCCACTATTGAGAAGAAATGTCTGGCCATAGTGTGGCACTACACAAACTGCAGCCCTATTTGTATGACCGGACCTTCACTGTGATCACGGATCACAAACCCCCTGAGCTGGCTGCAAAGGGTGTCTGGGGAGAACGGTAAATTGCTGCGCTGGAGTTTGGCATTACAAGAATTAAATTTTTCTATTCAGCACAAAAAAGGCAGTGAGCATGGAAATGCGGATGGACTCTCCAGACAGCACAGCGCCAATGAGCCAGTTGCCACACGCAGGGTCGGGCGAGCTAAACCGCCGGGTGAGGCGTTGTAACATTGCCCTTATCTTAGGGGGGAGGTGTTATGGAAGAGTGGGTGCCCAGGCTCACTGATGGGGGTTGGCCCACATGATTTCCCTTATTCTGTGTTTTGGGGCTTGCCTCTCATGCATGTATGTCAATAACAGTGGTGTATTGCTATTTGTACAAATTATGTCACAAGCCAGTGTACAAAGAAAGATTTTCACAGTCTCTGCTTAAAAGACTGATTTAATATCTGAGCAGGCTGCTTCAAAGCAGAGAGTTAGTTACTCATGGCAGTAAATCTTCTAGGGACAAACGTGGTATCTGGTCCATCTATTACCCTCAGTTTTGGCACTTCAAAAGGCTGCATTTGTACATCCTCACCCAGACTGACTACAATCTCAGCAGGTGTTCAGGAGGTGGGACTGACAGCTGTTAACAGTGATGCCCCTCTGTGTGCTGGGTTACGATTGGCTGCTAAGATCATCACTAGAGGGCGTGTTTTGAGCTGACAAGAGAGATAGGCAGTTTTCAAAACCACTTTGCGTGGGAAAAAAGAGAGAGTTATTCCAAGTTGCCTGAACTATACAGGGTCGATTACCCAAGAGCTCTCTAAGAACTTTAACAAGACTGTGCAAGAGGACTATTTGTATTTACCTGGATTCTACTGACTGTGGCTGATAGACAGGGTAGTTTTTCTCCTAGCCCCAAAGTGAGTGTGTTCTTTCTGTATTTTGTGTACTTCTGTGTGTTTGCCTATTTTTAGTGAATAAAGTACAATTTATTTCACCATTCGTTTTGCTCATTAAAATTATCCCAGTTAAACAACGGTATAGAGTGCAGGTCTCCCGTGACAACAGGTATACCATGGAGGCGTACCACGTGTAACAGAAAAAGAGTGGACAATTCTTGAGCTGTAGGTAACTTATACAAAATGAACAAGTTTGGAGAACCGATCCACCACAACCCAGATGACTGTATGATGGTCAGAAGGAGGGAGGTCTACACAAAATCCATGGCTTTGTGTGTCCATGGTTGCTAAGGTATGGACAATGGTTGAAGTAGGCCATGAGGTAGGGAACGGGGGTCTTATTAACAGCACAAGTCTGACAAGCCTTGACATAATCCTGAGAGTCCGACTTTATGGTAGGCCACCACACATGTTGGGAAAGGGTTTAAAGGTTCTTGTCAAACCAGGATGACCTGACATCTTGCTGTCATGAGCCCAGTATAGCACAGGAGAGAGAGAGGTTTGAAGGAACATAAAGAATCTCGCTGCAGGGGCTTCAGAAGGTTTTCTTGACTGGGCACGTGCAGTCTTTGAAGAAGAGGCGTTGAGCTGAGCAACCACACAGGAGGGAGGTATGATGTGTTCGATAGAGCTTTAGAAGAGTTGTTAGACTGAGGAAGCTGATGGGAAAGGGCATCAGCCTTTTTATTCTTGGTCCCAGGAAGTAAGGGACTATAAAGTTAAAATGGAAAAGAATAATGCCCATCTGGCCTGTCGAGGATTGAGTCGATGAGCAGTTCTAAGTATGTCAGGTTCTTGTGATCTGTGAGAATCTGAATGGGGTTTGTAGCACCCTCTAGCTAGTGACGCCATTCAGTAAGGGCCATCTTGATGGCTAGGAGTTCACGATTTCCCACATCGTAATTCCTCTCTGCAGGAGAAAACCGCTCCTGTTTGAGAGGCATCAACCTCTAAGGTGAATTGTAAATCAGGATCAGGATGACGCAGCACAGGAGCAGTACAGAAGGCCTTCTTTAGTCGAGAGAAAACACCTACAGCTACTGGAGGCCAATTTTTACAGTCTCTGTTTCGTTTAGTCAGCTCAGTGAGTGGAGCCACAATCTTGGAGAAATTCCTTATAAACTTGCAATAATAGTTGGAAAACCCCAAGAATCTCTGTAACTCCTTCAATGTGGGGGTGAGGGCATTCTAGAACTGCTGTTACCTTAATGGGATCCATGGCGAACCTGTGTGATCGAATTCACACTTCAACTTGGCTACCAGTGAATTGTCTCTGAGACGAAGGAGCACTTGTTTCACATCCTCATGATGCTCTTCCAGATAGACAATAACAGTATGATTAAGGAGGTCTTGGAGGACATCACTGACAAATACTTGAAAGACAGCAGCGGCATTGCACAGCCAAAAAGGCATTACGAGGTACTCATAATGCCCTGATCTCGCGTTGAAGGCAGTTTTTCCATTCATGTCCCGGAAAGATGTGAATGAGATTGTATGCCCCCCGAAGGTCTAATTTTGTAAAAAAGCTAGCATTTTGGAGTGAGTCATATAATTCAGTAATCAAGGGAATAGGATATGATTCTTGATCGTTATGTTGTTTAGGGCTCTGTATCGTTACAGGGTCTCAGACCACCATCCTTTTTACAGACAAAAAAGAACCCAGCCCGGCAGGAGAGGAGGAAGTGCGAATGAAGCATTTAGCTAAATTATCTTGGATATTATTCCATGGCTTTGGTTTCAGCTTTGGACAGTGGAAAAGTCCGTCATTTAGGAAGTGGGCTCCAGGAAAGAGGTATATTTTGCAGTCGTAAGGGCAGTGAGGTGGTAGCACATCAGCTGCTTTCTTTTCAAAGACATCCGTAAAGTCTGCATATACTGAGGAAGGTTAGGAGGGGTTAGAAGGGGCTATAGGAAGTGTTGTAGTGGAGTAACCTTAGCCAAGCTGGAGTGAAAACAGGATTTATCCCGAGGCCAACTGTCCTTCAGTTCAGTCGAATTTGGGATTGTGTTTTCGTAACCAAGGGAGGCCAAGTATAAGTTGTTGTGCAGGAGAATGAATGAAATCAAACTGCAACTGTTTAGAATGTAGGACCAAGTAGAAAAGTAGTCTCCACTGTGGTGAGTAAAATAACCTTTATTTTGCATACAGGGACCAGTAAGGCAACGTTTCGGGCTAACACTAAGCTTGAGAAAGCTTAGTGTTAGCCCGAAACGTTGCTTTACTGGTCCCTGTATGCAAAATAAAGGTTATTTTACTCACCACAGCTGGAGACTACTTTTCTACTTGGTCCTACATTCTAAACAGTTGCAGTTTGATTTCATTCATTCTCCTGCACAACAACTTATACTTGGCCTCCCTTGGTTACGAAAACACAATCCCAAATTCGACTGAACTGAAGGACAGTTGGCCTCCTGGGATAAATCCTGTTTTCACTCCTGCTTGGCTAAGGTTACTCCACTACAACACATTCCTATAGCCAGCCTTCTAACCCCTCCTAACCTTCCTCAGTATATGCAGACTTTACGGATGTCTTTGAAAAGAAAGCAGCTGATGTGCTACCACCTCACTGCCCTTACGACTGCAAAATATACCTCTTTCCTGGAGCCCCACTTCCTAAATGACGGACTTTTCCACTGTCCAAAGCTGAAACCAAAGCCATGGAATAATATATCCAAGATAATTTAGCTAAATGCTTCATTCGCACTTCCTCCTCTCCTGCCGGGGCTGGGTTCTTTTTTGTCTGTAAAAAGGATGGTGGTCTGAGACCCTGTAACGACTACAGAGCCCTAAACAACATAACGATCAAGAATCATTATCCTATTCCCTTGATTACTGAATTATATGACTCACTCCAAAATGCTAGCTTTTTTACAAAATTAGACCTTCGGGGGGCATACAATCTCATTCACATCTTTCCGGGACATGAATGGAAAACTGCCTTCAACGCGAGATCAGGGCATTATGAGTACCTCGTAATGCCTTTTTGGGCTGTGCAATGCCGCTGCTGTCTTTCAAGTATTTGTCAGTGATGTCCTCCAAGACCTCCTTAATCATACTGTTATTGTCTATCTGGAAGAGCATCATGAGGATGTGAAACAAGTGCTCCTTCGTCTCAGAGACAATTCACTGGTAGCCAAGTTGAAGTGTGAATTCGATCACACAGGTTTCGCCATGGATCCCATTAAGGTAACAGCAGTTCTAGAATGCCCTCACCCCACCACATTGAAGGAGTTACAGAGATTCTTGGGGTTTTCCAACTATTATTGCAAGTTTATAAGGAATTTCTCCAAGATTGTGGCTCCACTCACTGAGCTGACTAAACGAAACAGAGACTGTAAAAATTGGCCTCCAGTAGCTGTAGGTGTTTTCTCTCGACTAAAGAAGGCCTTCTGTACTGCTCCTGTGCTGCGTCATCCTGATCCTGATTTACAATTCACCTTGAGGTTGATGCCTCTCAAACAGGAGCGGTTTTCTCCTGCAGAGAGGAATTACGATGTGGGAAATCGTGAACTCCTAGCCATCAAGATGGCCCTTACTGAATGGCGTCACTAGCTAGAGGGTGCTACAAACCCCATTCAGATTCTCACAGATCACAAGAACCTGACATACTTAGAAACTGCTCATCGACTCAATCCTCGACAGGCCAGATGGGCATTATTCTTTTCCATTTTAACTTTATAGTCCCTTACCTTCCTGGGACCAAGAATAAAAAGGCTGATGCCCTTTCCCATCAGCTTCCTCAGTCTAACAACTCTTCTAAAGCTCCTATCGAACACATCATACCTCCCTCCTGTGTGGTTGCTCAGCTCAACGCCTCTCTTCTTCAAAGACTGCAACGTGCCCAGTCAAGAAAACCTTCTGAAGCCCCTGCAGCGAGATTCTTTATGTTCCTTCAAACCTCTCTCTCTCCTGTGCTATACTGGGCTCATGACAGCAAGATGTCAGGTCATCCTGGTTTGACAAGAACCTTTAAACCCCTTTCCCAACATGTGTGGTGGCCTACCATAAAGTCGGACTCTCAGGATTATGTCAAGGCTTGTCAGACTTGTGCTGTTAATAAGACCCCCCGTTCCCTACCTCATGGCCTACTTCAACCATTGTCCATACCTTAGCAACCATGGACACACAAAGCCATGGATTTTGTTGTAGACCTCCCTCCTTCTGACCATCATACAGTCATCTGGGTTGTGGTGGATCGTTCTCCAAACTTGTTCATTTTGTATAAGTTACCTACAGCTCAAGAATTGTCCACTCTTTTTCTGTTACACGTGGTACGCCTCCATGGTATACCTGTTGTCACGGGAGACCTGCACTCTATACCGTTGTTTAACTGGGATAATTTTAATGAGCAAAACGAATGGTGAAATAAATTGTACTTTATTCACTAAAAATAGGCAAACACACAGAAGTACACAAAATACAGAAAGAACACACTCACTTTGGGGCTAGGAGAAAAACTACCCTGTTCTATCAGCCACAGTCAGTAGAATCCAGGTAAATACAAATAGTCCTCTTGCACAGTCTTGTTAAAGTTCTTAGAGAGCTCTTGGGTAATCGACCCCTGTATAGTTCAGGCAACTTGGAATAACTCTCTCTTTTTTTCCCACGCAAAGTGGTTTTGAAAACTGCCTATCTCTCTTGTCAGCTCAAAACACGCCCTCTAGTGATGATCTTAGCAGCCAATCGTAACCCAACACAGAGGGGCATCACTGTTAACAGCTGTCAGTCCCACCTCCTGAACACCTGCTGAGATTGTAGTCAGTCTGGGTGAGGATGTACAAATGCAGCCTTTTGAAGTGCCAAAACTGAGGGTAATAGATGGACCAGATACCACGTTTGTCCCTAGAAGATTTACTGCCATGAGTAACTAACTCTCTGCTTTGAAGCAGCCTGCTCAGATATGTAAATCAGTCTTTTAAGCAGAGACTGTGAAAATCTTTCTTTGTACACTGGCTTGTGACATAATTTGTACAAATAGCAATACACCACTGTTATTGACATACATGCATGAGAGGCAAGCCCCAAAACACAGAATAAGGGAAATCATGTGGGCCCAACCCCCCCATCAGTGAGCCTGGGCACCCACTCTTCCATAACACCTCCCCCTAAGATAAGGGCAATGTTACAACGCCTCACCCGGCGGTTTAGCTCGCCCGACCCTGCGTGTGGCAACTGGCTCATTGGCGCTGTGCTGTCTGGAGAGTCCATCCGCATTTCCATGCTCACTGCCTTTTTTGTGCTGAATAGAAAAATTTAATTCTTGTAATGCCAAACTCCAGCGCAGCAATTTACCGTTCTCCCCAGACACCCTTTGCAGCCAGCTCAGGGGGTTGTGATCCGTGATCACAGTGAAGGTCCGGTCATACAAATAGGGCTGCAGTTTGTGTAGTGCCCACACTATGGCCAGACATTTCTTCTCAATAGTGGCATAAGCCACTTCTCTGGGTAGCAGTTTCTAACATAGCTTGTGCTTGCACACGCTGCTGCACACTAAGCTGGGTCCCTATCTCTACCTGGGTCACTGTGCCCCCTGCCTAGGTCAGGTAGAGCATTGCTCACCGGGTCCCCCATCGGTGGGCTACAGATAGCCATCACTGATGCCACACTTGGTGCAAAATACTCCTTAAGCATATTTATGTGATAGGTCCCTGTCCTTCCTGTCTCGCTATCTAACTGTACAACATAGTTGCACTCATTCATCGCTCTGAGGACTAGGTACGGTCCAGATCAGGCTGCTATTAGTTTGTTCTGCCGAGTGGGTTTTAGAACAAGCACTTGCTGACCTGGGATGAATGTCCGGCTAAAGGCATGCTGGTCATACCAAGCTTTCTGCTTGGTCTGAGCCTCCCTGAGGTGAACCTGTGCCAACTCCATAATCGATTCCAACCAGTCTCTGAGATCTACCACATACTGGAGCACAGACACATCAGTAGTGGTAGTCTCCCCTTCCCATCCCTCATTGAAAAAGTCGAGAGGTCCCGCATCCTGCGCCCATATAGCAGCTCAAAGGGAGAGAACCCGGTAGTTTCTTGCGGTACCTCTCGGTACGCGAACAGCAAATGCTGCAGGTGAATCTCCCAGTCCTTCCCTTCAGCCTCCATAAAAGCCTGCAGCATCTGCTTCAGGGTACCATTGAACGGCTCACAGAACCCGTTAGTTTGGGGTAGTGCGCTGGTGCTTCACCCTGCACGCCTCCCAGAGACACTGTAGCAATTCACTCATGAATTGCTGTCCTTGGTCAGTTAGGATCTCATTAGGGAAATCTACTCTAGACAAAATCCCTAACAGTGCCTTAGCCACTGCCTTAGCATCTATGGAGGCGCTACAGCCTCAGGGTACCGGGTGGCAAATCCACCACCGTGAGGATATATCGTTTGCCCGACCAACTGGGAATCATTAGGGGTCCCACTAAATCCATAGTTACCAGCTGAAATGGTTCCCCAATTACCGGTAATGGGACCAGGGGTGCCTTTACACGATTGCCTGCCTTACCCACTCGCCCAGAAGCAGAACTTTTTTTCACTTTCTGCGATGAGATTTTTTTTAGTTAAAAATTTTCTGCAGGTCATTTTGAAATAGAAATCACTTCACCATGGTCTCTTCATGCATACCCCCCTGCATATCAATATCACCCTGGTCCTCTTCATGCATACCTCCCCTGCATATCAATATCACCCTGTCTCTTCATGCATACCCCCTTCATATCAATATCACCCTGGTCTCTTCATGCATACCCCCTGCATATCAATATCACCCTGGGTCTCTTCATGCATACCCCCCTTCATATCTAATATCACCATGGTCTCTTCATGCATACCCCCCTGCATATCAATATCACCCTGTCTCTTCATGCATACCCCCCTGCATATCATATCACCATGGTCTCTTCATGCATACCCCCTTCATATCAATATCACCTGGTCTCTTCATGCCATACCCCCCTGCATATCAATATCACCCTGGTCTCTTCATGCATACCCCCCTGCATATCAATATCACCATGGTCTCTTCATGCATACTCCCCTTCATATCAATATCACCATGGTCTCTTCATGCATACCCCCTTCATATCAATATCACCCTGGTCTCTTCATGCATACCCCCCTGCATATCAATATCACCATGGTCTCTTCATGCATACCCCCTGCATATCAATATCACCCTGGTCTCTTCATGCATACCCCCCTGCATATCAATATCACCTGGTCTCTTCATGCATACCCCCTTCATATCAATATCACCCTGGTCTCTTCATGCATACCCCCCTGCATATCAATATCACCCTGGTCTCTTCATGCATACCCCCCCTGCATATCAATATCACCATGGTCTCTTCATGCATACCCCCTTCATATCAATATCACCCAGGTCTCTTCATGCATACCCCCCTTCATATCAATATCACCCTGGTCTCTTCATGCATACCCCCCTGCATATCAATATCACCATGGTCTCTTCATGCATACCCCCCTGCATATCAATATCACCATGGTCTCTCATGCATACCCCCTGCATATCAATATCACCATGGTCTCTTCATGCATACTCCCTGCATATCAATATCACCATGGTCTCTTCATGCATACCCCCCTGCATATCAATATCACCATGGTCTCTTCATGCATACCCCCCTGCATATCAATATCACCATGGTCTCTTCATGCATACCCCCCTGCATATCAATATCACCCTGGTCTCTTCATGCATACTCCCCTGCATATCAATATCACCATGGTCTCTTCATGCATACCCCCCCTGCATATCAATATCACCATGGTCTCTTCATGCATACCCCCCTGCATATCAATATCACCATGGTCTCTTCATGCATACCCCCTTCATATCAATATCACCATGGTCTCTTCATGCATACCCCCCTGCATATCAATATCACCCTGGTCTCTTCATGCATACCCCCCCTGCATATCAATATCACCCATGGTCTCTTCATGCATACCCCCCCTGCATATCAATATCACCATGGTCTCTTCATGCATACTCCCCTTCATATCAATATCACCATGGTCTCTTCATGCATACCCCCCTGCATATCAATATCACCCTGGTCTCTTCATGCATACCCCCCTGCATATCAATATCACCCTGGTCCTCTTCATGCATACCCCCCTTCATATCAATATCACCCTGGTCTCTTCATGCATACCCCCTGTCATGATCATTATCACCCTGGTCTCTTCATGCATACCCCCCTGCATATCAATATCACCCTGGTCTCTTCATGCATACCCCCCTGCATATCAATATCACCCTGGTCTCTTCATGCATACCCCCCTGCATATCTATATCACCCTGGTCTCTTCATGCATACCCCCCTAATATACCAGTGTTATACTTAACAATAATATAACTAAACTGCAATTTAAATATAGTCTGTTTCCGTTGATGCTTTGCTCTGACTTTGGCATCATTTCATTATAGTTGTATCATGTATGTTTTAACCTTTACAAACAGCCCCAGGGGGTATATAATACATCTGTGGCTGTGACTTTATATGGTTTATGATATCACACAGAAAACATAGCACTCCAGTGTCGCGCTATGGAGGGAGGGGCGAGTGTCAGTGTGCAGGAGCAGAACACCAGTACGTGAGAGACATTTACAGATCCCCCCCAGCTGCCTTTTCTGCAAACACTTGTAACCCTTCTCCTCCCGGCTCAAAGTGTTAATAGCACCGCACAGGGAAAAAAAGTGTTATCCCTGCTGCGGTCTGCTTGTGAAGACTGTTAGATTAAAAGTGATGTGTGTGGGCGGAGTTTTGGGAATGCAGATTCCCACTTTTGATAATAATCACAATTGCCAGATTAGACAAGACACACAACCAACCGGTATAAGCTTTCACAGTAGTGTTGTAAAAAAAAGAACATGAAGGCTGCGCTCACATTCACAAAAAAATGTTTACAGTCTGGGTGCGGGCTTCAGTAGAGAGTGGGGACCGCCTCAGTTTTAAGCAGTGCTAGCTTCAGCCTTCATGTTTTTTTTTTACAACACTACTGTGAAAGCTTATACCGGTTGGTTGTGTGTCTTGTCTAATTTGGCAATTGTGATTGATTATCAAAAGTGGGAATCGGCAATTCCAAAACTCCGCCCACACACATCACTTTTAATCTAACAGTCTTCACAAGCAGACCGCAGCAGGGATAACACTTTTTTTCCCTGTGCGGTGCTATTAACACTTTGAGCGGGGAGGAGAAGGGTTACACTACAAGGGTTTTTCTGCTATTATTAACGCGCATCCCTGGCTGCACACTTACCTCAGTCGCAGAGCAGAAGCAGTTCTGGCGGCTAAAGTAACAAATTTAAGTTATAAGCAAAGCATCTAATAAAATGTATCAATTTCATGAGCAGCAGCCAATAATGTAAAGTAAAAATGTGCCGGTTGCTATGCGCAATAATAATAATAAAAAAAAAAAAAATGCTGAAGAAAATGATGTGCTTACAGAACTGGCCATTCTTTCTGCAGGCAGGCTCCACTTTCTGCGATATTATCGAAGATCGCACTATGTTCTGCCTTGGGGCCCACTCGCTGGCAGGCATCACAGGACCGGCAAAACTCTGCCACAGCCCTGGATGCCCCCGGCCAGTAGTACCGCTGCAACAGCCCGGGCTTTCGTGCGAGTCACCCCCTGATGCCCTGCTAGTGGTATGGAGTGGGTTACTTGTAACAACTGTTGCCTATACTTCATGGGGACCACTAACTGTTGCCTACCAGTCCAGACTCTATCTAGACCCACAGCTGTCTGCTCCCTATAAAGAAGCCCATGGTGCCATAAGATCTGATCTGACTCCCCCGGCAGAGGCAGACTCGGACGCCCAAAGTCTCATGCCCTCCAAACTGGGATTAGACCGCACTGCATCCCTAAACTGTGTCCTTAATTCTGGCCACCCACCCTTAGTCTCTAAGTTGGGGGACACAGGGACAGGTATCGGGGACGGTAAGTTAGGGGGCTCTAATGACTCTGGCTTACCTGCCTAATCTCCGCAGAGACCTTTGGAACTGTTGGTCCCAAATGCAGGGGGTTGACAGGTTCTGTATTGGTAATCCTTGCTGACGTGCTCCTAGTGATTGCTGCAACAGGAGCCAGCTCCGTGGTAAATACACGTCACATGCCCCAGGTCATTGCCAAGTAGAACCTCCGCATTCTTTCTAGGTAATACACCCACCTCCCTCATGCCTCTTCCAGCTCCCCAATCCAAAAAGACCCTGGCAATTTGGAGGGACTGCAGTCCTCTATCCAGCATGGTTACTTGCATCCCAGGCCCAGGAGTAAATCCTCTGGCTTAATCATATCAGGTCAGACCCGGGTCACAGTGGCACCAGAGTCCAACAAACCGGCTGCCTGTCAGTCCCCAATAGTCACCGTTCGCAGATGCTTCTGCCGGAAATCGTTGGGCTGCATTCCGACTGGTGCAACTTGATGCCCTTCCGTCTGTGCTGTGGGGCCCTGAGCGCCAAGTAAAGATCTCTCTGCCGCCGCCTCCCTCAGGGTTGGTGCCACGGTTGCACTTGGTTCCCCTGTGTGTGCCAGCCGCACACCGGCGACAGGCCTCACAGCTGGGGTGCTTTGCCCTTGACGGGGTACCCTTTAGTTGTCCTGGTCTGAACAATCTGGTCAGATGTCACCCACTTTGTTGTAATGGTAACACCGCTGCTCGTGCTTAAATTCTGCAGCTTTGGGGGCACCCGCTTTAGCTGGCTTGGGTGCCCACAAAGCAGTATTTGTAATTCCTTTAGCTGGCACAGCCACATGTTTAGGAGACAGTTTTTTGTGAATTACTGCCCGACTGATCACAAACTCATCCGCCAGCTTAGCAGCTTCCACGTGGGTTTTAGGTTTACGGCCCTCACGTTCGAGGGGCACTGCTGCAAAAGTTGTTCTTGGAACATTAAGTCCAGCAGGGTGTGGTATTTATCGTCTCCACATCCCTCCACCCACTGAGTCCATATTCCACGTAGGACTCTTGGGGTAACTTTTCCTCAGTCCTGAACTTGCCCCTGTAAGCTTCTGGGGTGAGTGCATGCTGCACCAAGATCATAGCCTTCACATGGCCATAATCATCCTCATCCTCGCCAGGGATGGACTGCAAAGTCCTTTTAGCCTTCCCAGATAACAATGGGCTTAGTCTCAAAACCCAATCCAGGGGTGGCACACGGTATCTTCTACGCTGGGTCTCAAAATCTCTTAAGAACCCATCGATCTGATCCGTCCCATCGACAAATTTCCCAAAACTGTGGTAGTCCACTCGGATGACCGACTGCTCACCGTTGACAGGGTGGGATTGGGGTGCTGTTCCATGAATGGCTGCCAACATCCAAATTCGCTCATCAGTTCTTGCCCCCCTCCCCATGAGGCCAGGAGTGGTGTGAGTCCAGGGGTGGTGAGTCTAGTAGCCACAGGAACTACCCCCTCTGCACTCCCCAAAACAAGTCCATTCGTATCCAGACGGTCACCCTCACCCTCCACATGTCCTTCCACCACCGGGGCTAGTTTAATCTCCTGCATCCCGGGTTGTCTGCCAGCTGCTGCCACTGCAGCTGAAGGGCCCTTCCCCTCCGGACAAGCAAATCCTACTTCATAAGCTTCCAAGTCCTGCTCCAGCTCTGTCTTGGACTGACCTTCCATTGGTAGCCCATAGCTGCTACACCAGTCCACAATCCTGGTGCGGTCCCATGATCGGAATCGTCCTGACCGCTGGTCCATGTTCGCCTGCTGGCACTTAGCTAAGTGACAGAGAGAACCTGTGCCTTTCCTGATCTGTGTAACATGTGTAAGTCACTATTCATTTTGAGGGCTTGCAATCTGCAAGCTCTCTTTTATGTTAGACCCTGCAGGATTTTAAACATAAAAGCTCAATGATCCCGCCGCTGCCACCATTAATTTCCTTTTAGAGCCTGTCACGGGACACCAGCACTCTATACCGCTGTTTAACTGGGATAATTTCAATGAGCAAAACGAAATAAATAGGCAAACACACAGAAGTACACAAAATACAGAAAGAACACACTCACTTTGTGGCTAGGAGAAAAACTGCCCGTTCTATCAGCCACAGTTAGTAGAATCCAGGTAAATACAAATAGTCCTCTTGCACAGTCTTGTTAAAGTCCCTTAGAAAGCTCTTGGGTAATCTACCCCTGTATAGTTCAGGCAACTTGGAATAATTCTCTCTTTTTTCCCACGCAAAGCGGTTTTGAAAACTTCCCATCTTTCTTATCAGCTCACAACACTCCCCTAGCGATGATCTTAGCAACCAATCGTAACCCAGCACACAGAGGGGCATCACGGTTAGCAGTTGTCAGTCCCACCTCCTGATCACCTGCTGAGATTGTAGTCATACTCATAGTCTGGCTGAGGATGTACAAATGAAGCCTTTTGAAATGCCAGATCTGAGGGTAATAGATGGACCAGATACCACTTTTGTCCCTAGAAGATTTACTGCCATGAGTAATTAACTCTCTGCTTTGAAGCAGCCTGCTCAGATATGTAAATCAGTCTTTTAAGCAGAGACTGTGAAAATCTTTCTTTGTACACTGGCTTGTAACATAATTTTTACAAATAGCAATACACCACTGTTATTGACATACATGCATAAGAGGCAAGCTCCAAAACACAGAATAAGGGAAACCATGAGGGCCCAATCCCCCCCATCAGTGAGCCTGGGCACCCACTCTTCCATCACACCCATAAATATTCGTCTCTGACAGAGGACCTCAATTTATTTCTACCTTTTGGAGAAGCTTTTGCAAATTGCCTGGAACCACTGTTTCTTTGTCCTCTGGTTATCGCCCCCAGACTAACGGGCAGACGGTGAGAACCATTCAGGATCTTGAAGCTTATCTCAGAACATATGTCAATGCACAGCATACTAGTTGGTCTGGGTTGTTACCCCTAGCTGAGCTGGCAAATAATACTCATTGGCATTCTTCTCTACGACACTCTCCTTTCTAAGCCGCTGCTGGTTATCAACCTTGTCTTTTTCCTCTTTCTGCTCAGTCTATAGGAGTTCCTGCTGCAGAACGTGACTTCACTGACCTCACTACCCATTGGCAACGAATACGCTCTCGGTTACGCTCAGCTTTCTCCAGATACAAGAGCTTTGCTGACCATCATCAAGCTTCTGTTTGTGCCTTTTCTGCAGGTGACTGTGTCTGGGTCTCTACCCGACATATACGCTTATGTCAACCTTGTCACAAATTAGGGCCTCGGTATATTGGTCCTTATAAAGTTCTCAAGAGACTTTCTCCTGTTGCCTACAGAGTGGCCTTGCCTAAAGACTTACACATTCACCCGGTCTTTCACATCTCCCTGCTCAAACCCTACATCACGAGTAAATATACTCGACTCAGACATCCTCCACTCATGATTCAAGGGGAGCCCGGAGTATGAGGTTGCTAGGATCCTGGACTCCAGAATTAAACACAGGCAACTCCCAATACCTCGTTCACTGGAAGGGGTACTCTGTGCCGGATCGTTCCTGGGCCCCTGCCCGTGATGTGTATGCTCCATCTTTGGTCTCCAAATTCCATGCTGCTCATCCTTTGAAACCGACTCTGGTTCCTGGAGGGAACCTTTGAGTGGGGGGCTATGTCAGGCCCGGGCTGCCGCTCCAATCTGTTGTTATGCCCGTTGCCATGGACGCAGCAGTTGCTTCAGGTGCACAGGGATGATGTCATCGCCGCACGCCCTGTCTTCCCCTGATGCCGGTCCAGATCTCACCTGTGCTCTCCTTGGCGCCAATCCTGCTCCTATGTAAGTACCTCAGTTGCTTACATCTTTGCCCAAGTATAGGTGTTACTGTGTGTGCTCCAGGGTGCCTAATTACTACTGAATTGCTGGATTGCCTTATCGTTACTGAACGCTGCCTGTCTGACAACTCTGCTTGTTTAACCCCTGAATTGCTGGATTGCCTTATTGTTACCGAACTCTGCCTGTCTGAACACTCTGCTGTCTGACTCCTGAATTGCTGAATTGCTTTATTGTTACTGAATTCTGCCTGTCTGACCACTCTGCCTGTTTAACCCCTGAATTGCTGGATTGCCTTATTGTTGCTGAACTCTGCCTGTCTGACCACTCTGCATGTTTAACTCCTGGATTGCCTTTCTGTTGCCGGACTCTGTCTCTGACCATTCTTGCCTTATCTTATTGCCGTGAAGGACTACCCTGTCTACCGTGAGTACTGCTTACCTCATTTCTTACACTTACTTTGTTCTGGAATATTTCCTTATCCTTCCACTTGATGCTGGGATAAGAAGACTACTGGCCAAGTTTGGTCTGATAGGAAAATATCCCACGAGCATTACACCGGTTGCCCTCCTTCCTCGGGTTATAGCTTGTATCAAACAGGAGCATGCTTCAGTGATTCTAATAGCTCCAGCGTGGCCTCGCAGAACTTGGTTTGCGGACCTATTGAGGATGTCAATTGCCTCTGAGGAAGGATCTTCTACTTCAGGGTCCCTTCATCCAAACTTAGTCTCTCTGAAGCTGACTGCTTGGAGATTAAACGCTTAGTCTTGTCCAGACAAGGTTTTTCTGTGAAAGTTATTGAGACTATGATTCAGGCTTGTAAGCCTGTTACTCACAAGATTTATTATAGGTTATGGAGTAAATACCTTCATTGGTGCGGATCTAGGGGTTTTTCTTGGAGTCAGGTGAGAATTCCCCGTATACTGTCCTTTCTTCAGGAGGTTTATCAGTCAGTAACCTAAAGGGTCAGATTTCAGCTCTGTCGATTCTTCTGCATAAGCGCCTGGCAATTTTGCGAGATGTTCAATATTTTGTCCAGGTTTTGGTTAGCATCAGGCCTGTGTTTAGGTCAATTGCTCCTCTTTGGATTCTTAATCTAGTTCTTAAAGTTCTGCAGCAGGCTCCATTTGAGCCTATGCATTCTGTTGATATAAAGTTATTGTCCTGGAATGTTTTGTTTCTGATGGCAATTTCCTCTGCCCGTAGAGTTTTGGAGCTTTCGGCTCTACAGTGTGATTCTCCTTATCTTATTCTTCATGCGGAAAAGGCGGTTCTCCGTACTAAATTAGGATTCCTACCTAAGGTGGTTTCGGAAGAAGTGTTATTCGATTGGCTTATGAGACAGCTAGACAGCAGCCTCCAGAGAAAATTACGGCTCACTCCACTTGGGCTGCCGCTTACTCTTGGGCTTTTAAAAATGATGCTTCTATGAAACAGATTTGCAAGGCGGCCACTTAGTCATCATTGCATACTTTTTCCAAATTTGATGTTTTTGCCTATGCTGAGGCTTCTTTTAGAAGGAAAGTTCTTCAAGCGGTGGTGCCTTTTGTTAAGTTTCGCCTGTCTTGTGTATCCCTCCCTTCCATTCTGTGGACTCTAGCTTTGGTATTGGATCCCACTAGTAATTGAATGGATTTGTGGACTCTCCATGCCATTGGAAAGAAAACATAATTTATACTTACCTGATAAATTATTTTCTTTCCTGGCATGGAGAGTCCATGACCCCGGCTTTTTATCATTTTTCTAAACCTCAGGCACCTCTATGCCCTTTGTGTCTTCTTCTCTTTCCATAATTTCTCAGCTGAATGACTGGGGATTGTGGGTAATGGGATGATACTTTGCTGGGGTGGTGGCCAGGAGTTGAATTCCCACTAGTAATTAAATGGATTTGTGGACTCTCCATGCCAGGAGAGAAAATAATTTATCAGGTAAGTATAAATTATGTTATATATATATGTCGGACACCTTGGGCTAGATTACATATGGAGTGTAACTTTGCGCTTCCGAAACCCGGAATCTGCGGGTTGAAAGTCATTTTTTTGCAATTTCGCAATTGCTACTACTGTTGCGAACGTGTGAACGAGCCTCGTTTTCATGCCAACATCCACACTACCACAGCTCATGTAATCCCTATTACAACAATAACATTATAGTATATTCATTCATATATACACATATAAATACATAAGTAAATATGTATACATTCGTATACATATATTTTTTAAGAGAAATAAATATTAATAAATGTGTCACAATAGATCCCTATGTAAAAGCACTTTCAGACCATTTTTTTCTAACACCTGATATGTCATAACTTTGACCCCTTATAACTTTTTAATGCAATAAAATTATGGGTGCGCCCAAAAAGTTGCAATTTTGCCAAAACGCAAGCATGCGGAAGCGTGTGCATGACTTGTAATCTAGCCTCTTGTAAATTAATGGCTGGCTAAGCAGAATATGGCCATATTTTGTGACTAAGATCCCAGTTTTAATATAAAAGCATAGGTAAGTTTTGCAGGTAATTAGTTATGTTTTTCAACAAATTATACCAAAAGAATGAAGTAAATTTGATAACAGAAGTCAATTTAAAAATCTCTTAAAAGTACATGCTCTGCATTTTGGATCCCTGGAGACAAAAATGCTGAATTCTATTTCTAAATCTGTGTTTAGGAACCTCAACAAATACAGTGAATCATAACTGAGCCAATCAGTTAAAAAAAAAGTTTTAATTTAAAGGGACAGTCAAGTCCAAAAAAACTTTCAGGTTTCAGATAGGGCATGTAATTTTAAACTGCTTTCCAATGTACTTTTATCACCAAATTTGCTTTATTTTATTGGTATTCTTAGTTGAAAGCTAAACCTAGGAAGGCTCATATGATAATTTCTAAGCCCTTGAAGGCCGCCCCTTATCACATGCTTTTTATTTTATTTTCACAACAGGGGAGAGCTAGTTCATGTAAACCATATAGATAACATTGTGATCACGCCCATGGCTTGTGGCAGACACTGCACTAATTGGCTAAAATGAAAGTCAATAGATAATAAATAAAATGTCATGTGATCAGGGGGCTGTCAGAAGATGCTTAGATACAAGGTAATCACAGAGGTAAAAAGTATATCAATATAACTGTGTTTGTTATGCAAAACTAGTGAATGGGTAATAAAGGGATTATCTATATTTTTAAACAACAAAAATTCTGGTGCTGACTGTCCCTTTAATGTAAACTAGAAATTATATGATATTCTACCACTAGGCTTATAACTACTTGTGCATTCTATACAGTGTTATGTCTGCAATATGAAATTATGTGACTGGCACCACTTGTATTTACAACCAATGTAAAATGATTATTTCACAGACAAACATCTGTTCTGGTTTAGTGGATGAAATAATTGCACAATTTGGCTTCATCCCTCTAGCATTTAAATAATGGAGAATTTGATAGTGTACAAAATTAAAAAAATAATCAGGATTTACTTATTTACCTGACAGGATACAGAACAACCATCACTGAGCTATTATATAGAGAGATGGAAGTTATAGGGACATGCTATGCTATAAGTAATAAATTATCTAAATGACATAATATCTGAACAAACACCTTGTTATGTTGAATGTTTGCCACTGTATCATAATTATTAAAAGTGACCTGGATTCCAGACATCCAAATTCCCATGTGAAGTGTGTTGCTTTTTTTTTTTTTGTTGGTCAGGTTTCAAATTCCAACCTATTTGAAAACTATTTTGGGGTTGTCACAGGGGTCAAGTCCTACAAAAAAAAGTGTGGGAACTCACCAAGACTTCCATCCCCCCTCACAATTAAAGGGACAGTCTACACCAGACTTTTAATTGTTTAAAAAGATAGATAATCCCTTTATTACACATTCCCTAGTTTTGCACAACCAACAGAGTTATATTAATATACTTTTTACCTCTGTGATTACCTTGTAGCTAAGCCTCTGCCGACAGCCCCCTTATTTCAGTTCTTTTGACAGACATCCATTTTATCTAATCAGAGCTGGCTCACCTGTATTATCTATATGACACACATGAACTAACACCCTCTAGTGGTGAAAAACTGTCACACTGAGAGAAGAGACGGCCTTCAAGGGCTTAGAAATTAGCATATGAACCTCCTAGGTTTAGCTTTCAACTAAGAATACCATAAGAACAAAGTAGAATTGGTGATAACAGTAAACTGGAAAATTGTTTAAAAATTACATTCTCTATCTGAATCATGAAAGTTTATTTTGGACTAGACTGTCCCTTTAATATATATATATATATATATATATATATGAGGAAGGGGTGAATGCCCCGAAACGTCACACATTAATTGCAGAGAATGCAATTATTGTGTGTATATATATATATATATATATATATATATATACACACACACTGTATGTATATGTATATAATCTATACACTTTGGTTAATGAAAGCAAATTAAATCCAATAAAGGGTTAAATTGTTGCCTTTGGGCCTAAGAATCTTCCTCTGTCACAGAGTCTCGTTAATGTGCAATAGTCCTATTTCTGCTGAGGGGAGCTAAATAAACCAAGAGCAAGCCACACAGAAATGTAAGCACCATGAGGCCAATTTATCAAATGTCCGACAGTGCGGATCAGGTCCGCCAGACATCGCTGAATGCGGAGAGCAATTCGTTCTCCGTATTCAGCATTGCACCAGCAGCTCACAAGAGCTGCTGGTGCCACGCCGCCCCCTGCAGACTCGAGGTGTCAATCAACCCGATCGTACTCGATCGGGTTGAATTGTGGCGATCTCTGTCCGCCTGCTCAGAGCAGGCGGACAGGGTTATGGAGTAGCGGTCTTTGTGACTGCTGCTTCATAACTGCTATTTCTGGTGAGTCTGAAGACTCGCCAGAAACACAGCCCTTCAAGCTCCATTCAGAGCTTGATAAATGGGCCTCCATGTGTTCCACACAGTGCAGGGTTGATCACACAGCAAGACCACTGACAGGCTTGCATTTAGTGTATTGTAGGAAGTGTAACTGCCCATTACTAGAGGATCTCACTATCCCTCTAACCAGACTGTGCTCCAGCTCCTCTTACCGGCGGCAGCAGTGTTTACTGAAGTGTTTCTGTTCTCTGTCCAGAGGGAACTTAGTTTCTCCTGCACAAATAGTACAGGAACTCCGTTCCCATGAGTTCCCGCTCGACTTGACCCCTGCGGTTGTCATGTTCCTTGTGCAAAGGAGAATTGCTTGGTATTTCGGGGCTGGACTGACCTTACTTGGCGGGATCAGACTGATATACTTCAGGAATGTTCTCCTCAGTGAAATGCAGAACTGGGCTAAAAGAGGCTACTCCTAGGTGGTGACTCACCATAGAACAAGCTAATGAGCTGTTGTTCGTTTCTGGTAGAGCGCTTCTCTTTTTGTATCTAATTGAAAAACTCCCATGATAACCAATACATCACAACATTTTCAAATGCATTTGTGTCACAACAAAATATTTATATTGCATGGGGACAATTCCCAATTGCTATTCCAGTCAATAAGGAAATACTCTTCCACCAGCTTTTTGCAAGTTTTGAGACTTCTCAGATGGTTTACCTCCAACCTTGTAAAGGTCTTGAGAAGGTTTTGTTTGTTTTTTTAGAAAAAGTTTAAACTATAGCACAGTCACATTTTGAAACATGCAACTTGTACACAAATTAAGTATAATTATCATAATGTTCATTTATAATTGCAATGAAGTGTTTGAACATTTAAATATGGTAATTATAAAATGACTCAGACTGTCAAATAATGAATTGCACCCATGTCATGAGTTGCTAATAATGGTTCAGTAATAAAAACAAAACACTGTATTTAAACATGTCAAGGAGTAATTTTCAATACTGAATTAAAATGACATGAAACACAAATTCTTCCTTTCATGATTCACGTTCAGCATAAAATGTTAAGCAACTTTTACTATTTTATAATGTAATTCTATTAGCAAA
Source organism: Bombina bombina (assembly GCF_027579735.1). Lineage (NCBI taxonomy): Eukaryota > Metazoa > Chordata > Amphibia > Anura > Bombinatoridae > Bombina > Bombina bombina. The sequence continues at coordinate 1,273,903,845 of NC_069501.1, forward strand.
TGAATTTCTTTCTCTTAGTATCATTTGTTAAAGGAGTAGCAAGGCACTACTGTGCAACTCCCACTAGTGCATTGCTGCTGCTGAGCCTGTCTAGATATGCTTTTCAACAAAGGCTACCAAGAGAATGAAGCAAAGTAGATATTAGAAGTCAATTGAAAAGTTGTTTAAAATTATATGCTCGATCTGAATCATGAAGCTTTTATTTTGACTTTACTGTCCCTTGAAAGGTAAAAAAAAAAAAATCAATTATATGTTGTAAAATTTAGAAATAAGCTTTTATTCTCCCTTTTTCAGTCATTCAAACCTGACAATTGTGGGTTTTCCAATTCTGGGAATTACAAGTGCACACTGCAACATATACTAGACAAACTGAGCCATGTATCTAGCAGCTAGCTAAGTCTACTCCAGTAAGTTTAGATTCGCTCCTCCAAATATGGCCAGTGGTGGGTGGAGTTTGATCATTGAAAAACTATTGCAGCAAACAAGGCACTAAGGATGTGAGAAAATTATCACACTCAGCTAGTATGTTAATTTATTACAACACTGGTAATTACACAGGTCTAGATTACAAGTGGAGCGCTAAATTATTGCACTCCTGCAAATGGCCAAATTAACCAGCCATTACAAGTGACTGGTTATTGCTACCGTGACCCCGCGGTAACAATTAGAGCTCCGAAAATTAACCAGAGATTAGATCTCTGGTTAATTTTCTAAAAGTTCCTCAAATGCCCTCAAAATAGAGGACATTGTAGTTTTTTATTTAAAAAAATCTAGCATACTGATTGTGTGTGCATAATGGTATAAATGTTTCCCTGCAAAATGTGCAATGTTCTTGGTGGTATTGAAAATGTACTTTTGTAATTGTGTATTATGGTCCAGGGTTTTCCCCGCAATGTAAAAAAAACACATGCTGATGCTACACTGCTGTCAAATGGTTCTAGGCTTGCAAATTTGCTATTTTGTTTTTTTAGTTACTATAATATAAAATATATAACATTATATAAATATATATATATATATATATATATATATATATATATTAATCTGTATTTCTGACACCTATATTTCTGGACTGGCTATTAGATTTTTTGTTAAAAAATCTTAGCCATCTCTGCAAATTTTCTAAAAAACTTTTTGTCCTACCTCTGATCTTATCTTGTTCTTTATACTTCAAGCCTTGAAGACTCCTCCCTGGTTTTCATCCTCCCCTGAGTCTGGCTCAGAAGGAATTATCCCTAAAGTCCTGCTGATCTGACTTCCAGTGATAAAGATCCTATTACCCCCTCAAGGTCAATAACAAAACTGCATCTTGTTTTATACGGTCACTCTAGGGCAGTGAAAAAGATATCCGACAAGCAGGATGTTTAATATTAAACAACAGATCTATCGTAGTAGCCTGTTTCTGTGTCAGCTGGAAACTACTGGACGCTGCTTTTCATTCTTTTACACTTACATATTCACATAAATTAGCTCTAAGAATCTATATACTCTGCATTTATCTCATCAAGGTGATATATATATATTTATTTTTTTAAGTTATCCCCTCTCATTACAGTCATAATCGTGTCATGGACATAATCTTTCTAGTTACAGCCTAACTATATATAATGGGGTAGATTTACATTGCTAAATGCCAACAGCATACGCTGTCGGCATTTAACATTGCACAAGCATTTCTGGTGAAATGCTTGTGCAATGCCGCCCCCTGCACATTCGCGGCCAATCGGCCGCTAGCAGTGGGTGCCAATCATCCCGATCGTAATGATTGCAGGCCGCCACCTGCAGAGGTGGCAGATGAGTTAAGGAGCAGCAGTCTTATGACCGCTGCTTCTTAACTTATGTTTCCGGCGAGACAGAAGACTTGCGTGGAAACAGCCGCATACACTGCTTCATAAATCTACCCTAAGATCTCTTCCTTTGCCTATAAAAAGCACCCTCCACAAAAAAATAATGTCTGATTATCTGACAAATGATTTTGTACAAAAGGAAACCCAGAGACTTTAAAGATGTGCTGGATTAGATTTGCTGCTTCTGTACATAGATAGAGGTTAATGCAGGAGCTTATTTGTGCCAAGGCCAGATAGGCATGTCCCATAGGCAGCACAATTTAAGAAGGGGCTATGCATTTTTGGGGGTGTTTATACAGAATGATGCCTTCCCACTCCTACAAACTCAATTTATTTATACTATTACAAATCAATGATCCCTGGTAATCTGGTAGGGGAGCATGATCCCTCCACGTGCACCAGAATCTCTAGTTGTGTGAAATATATGAGTCAAATAATAAATTGTGGGGCAATAGAGGTTGGGGGCTGCAGATTTCTATATACCTAAGGCTTTACAAGCACTACACCACTGTACCAATAACATTCTACAGGGAGTGCAGAATTATTAGGCAAATGAGTATTTTGACCACATCATCCTCTTTATGCATGTTGTCTTACTCCAAGCTGTATAGGCTCGAAAGCCTACTACCAATTAAGCATATTAGGTGATGTGCATCTCTGTAATGAGAAGGGGTGTGGTCTAATGACATCAACACCCTATATCAGGTGTGCATAATTATTAGGCAACTTCCTTTCCTTTGGCAAAATGGGTCAAAAGAAGGACTTGACAGGCTCAGAAAAGTCAAAAATAGTGAGATATCTTGCAGAGGGATGCAGCACTCTTAAAATTTCAAAGCTTCTGAAGCGTGATCATCGAACAATCAAGCGTTTCATTCAAAATAGTCAACAGGGTCGCAAGAAGCGTGTGGAAAAACCAAGGAGCAAAATAACTGCCCATGAACTGAGAAAAGTCAAGCGTGCAGCTGCAAAGATGCCACTTGCCACCAGTTTGGCCATTTTTCAGAGCTGCAACATCACTGGAGTGCCCAAAAGCACAAGGTGTGCAATACTCAGAGAGATGGCCAAGGTAAGAAAGGCTGAAAGACGACCACCACTGAACAAGACACACAAGCTGAAACGTCAAGACTGGGCCAAGAAATATCTCAAGACTGATTTTTCTAAGGTTTTATGGACTGATGAAATGAGAGTGAGTCTTGATGGGCCAGATGGATGGGCCCGTGGCTGGATTGGTAAAGGGCAGAGAGCTCCAGTCCGACTCAGACGCTAGCAAGGTGGAGGTGGAGTACTGGTTTGGGCTGGTATCATCAAATATGAGCTTGTGGGGCCTTTTCGGGTTGAGGATGGAGTCAAGCTCAACTCCCAGTCCTACTGCCAGTTTCTGGAAGACACCTTCTTCAAGCAGTGGTACAGGAAGAAGTCTGCATCCTTCAAGAAAAAACATGATTTTAATGCAGGACAATGCTCCATCACACGCGTCCAAGTACTCCACAGCGTGGCTGGCAAGAAAGGGTATAAAAGAAGAAAATCTAATGATATGGCCTCCTTGTTCATCTGATCTGAACCCCATTGAGAACCTGTGGTCCATCATCAAATGTGAGATTTACAAGGAGGGAAAACAGTACACCTCTCTGAACAGTGTCTGGGAGGCTGTGGTTGCTGCTGCACGCAATGTTGATGGTGAACAGATCAAAACACTGACAGAATCCATGGATGGCAGGCTTTTGAGTGTCCTTGCAAAGAAAGGTGGCTATATTGGTCACTGATTTGTTTTTGTTTTGTTTTTGAATGTCAGAAATGTATATTTGTGAATGTTGAGATGTTATATTGGTTTCACTGGTAAAAATAAATAATTGAAATGGTATATATTTGTTTTTTGTTAAGTTGCCTAATAATTATGCACAGTAATAGTCACCTGCACACACAGATATCCCCCTAAAATAGCTAAAACTAAAAACAAACTAAAAACTACTTCCAAAAATATTCAGCTTTGATATTATTGAGTTTTTTGGGTTCATTGAGAACATGGTTGTTGTTCAATAATAAAATGAATCCTCAAAAATACAACTTGCCTAATAATTCTGCACTCCCTGTAGTTTGCAATGTACATATGATAGAGGCCATGAGTGTCCACTTATTGAGTTTATTGCGTGTATATGTGTACAGATACAAACTACATTTGTGTGAATTGTCTTAGATCTCCTTTTATGGAATTTTCATATTCAAGGACATTTCAATCCATTTGAAAACTATTAGAAATCCCATTTACAACTTACTGTGTTTTCCAGTGGCTTCATACCTTTTTAAAGAGACAGTCTACTCCAGAATTATTATTGTTTAAAAAGATAGATAAACCCTTTATTACCCATTCCCCAGTTTTGCATAACCAACACGGTTATATTAATATACTTTTTACCTCTGATTACCTTGTATCTAAGCCTCTGCAGACTGTCCCCTCATTTCAGTTCTTTTGACAGTCTTGCATTTTAGCCAATTAGTGCTCTCTCATAAGTAACTCCACAGGCGTGGGCACAATGTTATCTATATGGCACACATCGACTAACGCCATCTAGCTGTGAAAAACTGTCAAATGCATTCAGATAAGAGGCGGCCTTCAAGGGCTTAGAAATTAGCATATGACCCTACGTAGGTTTAGCTTTCAACTAAGAATGCCAAGTGAACAAAGCAAATTTGATGATAAAAGTAAATTGTAAAGTTGTTTAAAATTGCATGCCCTATCTGAATCATAAAAGTTTAATTTTGACTAGACTGTCCCTTTAACTTCACTAATATATTTTTTTTAGTACTCCAATCGAGCATTTGTTTATGATTTTTGTTGTTTGTTCACAAATCTTATACTTCACCATCCAAATATGGATGTAAGATTGATCATTAAGAACTGCAAAAAGGCATTAGACATTTAAGATATGATTATTATGAATTGCTAGTTGCACATAGTGTGTATTAATGAGTCCATTCAGCTCAGCCAAATATTGACAACATTATTCATTTGTTAACAGATATGTGCGAACCTCTTATTTCCTATGGTGAACATCTTCAGGGCAGAAGATAAGCAGCTAAATGGTAGCTTAAACTTTAATAAAGTTAAAGTTGTAGTTAGTGCTACTACTACAAGCTTGCAGCAGCACAAAAAATACTTTTTATTAGTGGGGTCAGGATAGTCATGAACAAAAGTGAATCTTTATATAGATGAGAACGAAGTGAAGGTACAGAAATCAGAATTTTCAGGGACTAATGTATAGGCATATATATTTAAATTTGGAGAAAATCTAAAACCTGTGGAATAGATATTTAATTCCAAGGAACATTCATGCATGTTGAAACAATTATACCAAACAGGCACTAATGTTCATCAATGTAATATGTTGGATGAAAAACAATCATTAACTAAAGCAGAAACAGTTGCGCAGAAGGAATAAAATCGGGTGAGGAACAGCCAACATTTGCGATGTTGCTGAAACAAGTTTAATGTCAAAAGTCATACACCATGGAAAGATTGAGCCTTGCATTCGCATCGCTGGGAAGTATTGCGCTCACGAGATTGCGCTTCCATAGGATCCTGTGGGAGCCTCGTTCTGATGCCGTCAGAGATGGCATCAGAACTTCAGCGCCAGCGGAGGGGTTAAGTCATGCAGCAATGGCAGCAAATATAAATATATATGTATATGCTGATATACATATATATTTATGCGTTAATGTGTGTATATGCACATGTATATAGTCATATACATATACACTCACTGGCCACTTTATTAGGCACACCTGTTCAAATCTGCAGCAACTGTGTGATGCTATCATGTCAATATGGACCAAAATGTCTGAGGAATGTTCCCAACACCTTGTCGAATCTATACCACAAAGAATTGAGGCAGTTCTCAAGGCCGGGGGGCCAACCCGGTACTAGCAAGGCGTAACTAATAAAGTGGCAGGTGAGTGTATATTTAGTGGGAACACACAGTTCCCATAGATTGCAATGTGATGGCACTTTTCAGTGCCGTATTTTTCTAACACCCCACTCCCACCAACTTTAACCCCAAAATACTGCCTAGTGCAGTACTTTTATTAAAAAATAAAGATGCTGCCATCTTTATTTTTTTTTAATAAACTACACACAGACCGTATTTTGGGGCTATTTTGGGCAGATTTATAAAAATTAACCATAGATCTTATCTTTGGTTAATTTTATAAGCGCTAATTGCTAACCACTAGCTTGCGGTAGCAATAACCAGCCACTTGTATTATTAATTAGCAAATTTGCCCTTTGCTGGGAGCGCAATAATTTAGCACTCCACTTGTAATCTAACCCTTTTTTTTGAAAGCATTCTTACTTTACAGCATTTTTTTCACACCTGCTTACAACTTTTTATGTGTGGAAACATGTCACTATAGTTTAGTAGTGAGGGGTTGAAAGCTACTAGTCCAGAGAGAGAAAGTTACTAGTCCGCTCATTGTTAAAGATAGGAAAAAGTCCAATGCTGGGTGATTCCCAGAAAATGTATTACAAGAATGATCATTTATTCGGTCTGAAGAACCTAAAACACTTTGGATTTACGACAACCTGCTTACAACTTTCACACCGTACTGTATGTATATATATATGTATGGATATATGTGTATGAATATATGTAAATGTAGGTATATAGGTGTATGTATATATGTGCATGTATATACAGTATGTGTGTGTATATATATATATATATATATATATATATATATATATATATATATATATATATATATATATATATACAGTATATATATATATATATATACTGTGTATATATATATATATATATATAGATATATATTTATATATATATATATATATGGGGTGGAAACATATCACTATAGTTTACTAGTCAGGGGTTAAAAGCTACTAGTCAAGATAGAATAAGCTTCTAGTCCACTCAAAGTTAAAGATAGGAAAAAGTCAAATACTGGGTGATTCCGGGAAAAATAATTTAAAAAAATGATAATATATTCAGTCTGAAGAACCTAAAACACTTTGGATTTATGACAAGACGCTGGCTCTTCTGAGCATGCTTAGAGAAGATTATGTCCAACAAAGGAGTCACAGAATATCCATGTGATCATGTCTTTGCCTGAGTAGCTGCTAGAACCTTGGGAAAACAAATTAGAATTGGAAGCTATGAAAAAAGGTTATTGTCTGGAAGGAAACACACATTTTAGACTCCTTAACCTCTACTGAATATATTGTACCATGTTTATATAAAGAATAAAGTTCAGATGTAATTTATTTTCATCTAACTGTACATAGTGTGACAAATACATTTGCTAACCACAAAAGTATTAATTGTTTATCTGTTAGTTCAGAACAATTGCTTGTATCTCAAGGGCTGCATTTTAATTTGTTGCAGCTCAGTGGTGTGACTGTATTGCTTCATAAGTTGAAATGTTCAACTCTTCCACAGACACATTAACATTTAATGTTTCATCTATCTGCATGTAACCTATTGTATCTCCATGTCGTTAAATGATTGGAGGGTTGCCCAGCAATGCCTTCATAAAACAGTTTATAGTTAAATGGACAGTTTACCCAAAAACTTTCCTTTAATTTGTTCCCAATGATCCATTTTACCTGCTGTAGTGTATTAATTTGTTTACAAATAGCACCTTAGCCTTTATATTGGCTTTTGAAATAGCTGATTTAGCCTGTAGTATGCCTACCTATACCGAAAGTTTCTAGACCTAGTTATAGGCTATTGAGTAACTATGTAAACACAGTCAGCAGAAGAAATAAATTACACTCACAGTGGGAGGTGGAAGAGAAAAAGCTCTAAAATGTTCATTTTCAATTGTTCTTACAATAAGTCTTTCCTTTATTGTTGTTTTTTTTTTAATACAATTGACTCTATTTTGATGTCATAGTGTGATCTTTTTGTCAACTCATGTAAACATGTCTATGTTAAACTTAAACTAAATAAAAATAAAAATGGTAGCATCTTTATTTTTTTAATAAAGTAGCTGCATGAAGCAGTTATAAGGGGATACAGTTGGCGGGTGTGGGGTGTTAGTAAAAAAAAGGCACTGAAAAGTGCCTTTACATTGCGGTCTATGGGAACTGTGAGATCCCTGTAAATATACAGTATATGTATATGCTTATATAGTATATATATATATATATATGTGTGTGTGTGTGTGTTAATATGTGTATATACATATATATTTATATTTGCTGCCCATCGCTGCACGACTTACCCCCTTTGCTGCGCTAGGTTATGATGCCGTGTCTTACAGCATGAGAACGAGGCTCCCATTGGAGCCTATGGAAGCGCGCTCTCACAATGCATGCGCTGGTATTGCTAAGTTGAGCACAAATATTGCTTTCACAGAAGCGATATTTTGCGCTCAACTTGTAATCTTGTCCCTAGTGTATTAAATTGTTTACAAATAGCTTCTTTATCCTTATTTCGGCATTTGAAATAGCTAATTTTAAACAACTTTCCAATTTACTTCTATTATCAAAATATGCACAATATTTTTTAAATATTTATTGTGTCCACCACTAGAAGAGTCAATAACTAATTTTAATAAAACTTTAAATACAATAAAAAAAACTAACAAATGTATAATGATCCTTTTAAATATATCTATAAAATATCATTACCTATTATAACCCCATTCAGTTAGTGAGGTCTGTTTATTAAGCGGCGGATGCTGCTTCGGAGCCCCATTGTTTCAGGTCCTCCTGAAACGGAAGTTAAAGGGACAGTCAACACCAGAAATGTTGTTTAAAAATATAGATAATCCCTTTATTACCCATTCCCCAGTTTTGCAAAACCAACACAGTTATATTAATATACTTTTTACCTCTGTAATAACCTTGTATCTAAGCTTCTGCAAACTGCCCCCTTATTTCAGTTCTTTTGACAGACATGCAGTTTAGTCAATCAGTGCTGGCTCATAGGTTACTTCACGTGCATGAGCTCAATGTTATCTATATGAAACACATGAACTAATGCCCTCTAGTGGTCAAAATGCATTCAGATTAGACTAGAGGCAGTCTTCAAGGTCTAAGAAATTAGCATATGAACCTCCTAGGTTTAGCTTTCAACTAAGAATAACAAGAGAACAAAGCAACATTGGTGATAAAAGTAAATTGGGAAGTTGTTTAAAATTACATGCCCTATTTAAATCATGAAAGTTTTTTTGGACTTGACTGTCCCTTTAAGAAGCAGCGGTTGTAAGACCACTGCTCCTTAACTTGTCCGCCACCTCTTAGGGATTATTGACGGCCCCTGCTAGAGGACGATTGGCTGCCAGTGAGGGGGGCGATATTGCACAAGCATTTCACTACAAATGCTTGTGCAATGTTAAATGCCGACAGTGCCTCTTAATCTACCCCATTGTATCTAATTGAAAAATCCATTTACTCTTGAATAGATAAATCAGCTCCAAATGGTTTAAATATGGAGATGGATTAGAACAAATTAATAATAATATATCCTGATAGAAAATGTTATTGTTACTGTATATAATATTGAAAAGTAATATGTTTGGTAATTAGAGGTGAATATAAATGTTAGTATATATTTGCTTGTTTACCATATTTTGTTCTTTTTTCTTTTAATTTTATACATTTAATGCAATCTGTGCTAATTGTTGATAATATGGTCTTCTAATGTATTTAATTAATATTTGCCCCCCACCCAGAACGTTTTAATTATTTAATAACCTTATATAGATTTCATATAAATTTGATATAGTTTCTGTATAATTTTATGACATTATGGGGCTGACATGTTTTTTTGTTCTGGTTTTTTTTTCTGGACAAAAAAGGCTACTCTTCCATTTGACACATTCACAATAGCCTTTTTGACTAATTTTGGCTATTACCTGCAATAATGCTTTCAAATCCTCGCTGAAATCCCTATTTTTACTTTGGGGCCAAAAAGTTCTCTGCGATCAAAATCATTTTCAAGACTTTTCAACACCAGTTTGGAAATTCAAATTCAACACCTTAAGGCATTTGATAAAACCCTGGATTAACATTTTGGATATATTTGCAACTATTCCAAATCTAGATGAAAAGAGTCTATTATGGTACTGATTCATTAAAGCTGTTTTCATCACTATTGTATAGGCCTTCTGCAGTGGACAGGGTACACATCTATATAGGTTCATATACATATGTTTATGTGTTGAGTTGTAAATGTGATTGCACGAGGGCAATCACATTTTACGCTTGTCAGTTTAGCTCTATTGAAATCCTCACGTAAAGGGTAGTCAATAAACAACATAAATTCCTTGTAAACAGCTACACTCTCTGATAAAAATTAGTCATAAAAATATTTTTAAAAAGTTATAAGGGTTCAAAGCTATTTGGTATATCACAAGGTATTTGACTGCAACATGCTTTATTGTATATATACACACATAAACATGTCTATATATGTGTATTTATATATATATAAAACACGGAAGGGAACTGCACTCCAAGACCACACCGGGTACACATCCAGTCAATCAGCAACATCACAGCCCTGGGTGCTAAATAGCACTCCAAAAAAGCGGTGATGTCACCAGAGCCACAGGCAGTTAACCCCAGTCCGGAATGGGTGCAAGAAACAAGGGGGATTACAAACAAAAAGTAATAAAACACATAGAAACACCCAGCACTCACCAGCTAGCTCACAGTTAAGATACAATCACAACTGGAAAGGTTAGTCACCGCATCTGGCCAAATGGGAAAAGCTCAGGCACCACGTCCAGGTCCTTTCCACTGCCTGAGTCCCTAACACAGCCACACCATGCAAGCTTACAAAGCCAAACAAACTGAGAACAAAGAAGGGGTGCACAGGTGGATGTAATCACCCAGAGAAATACAAAACACGGAAGGGAACTGCACTCCAAGACCGGACCAGGTACACATCCAGTGTCTCAGCAACATCCCAGCCAGGCAGTGGAAAGGACCTTGACGTGGTGCCTGAGCTTTTCCCATTTGGCCAGATGCGGTGACTAACCTTTCCAGTTGTGAATTTAGCTTAACTGTGAGCTAGCTGGTGAGTGCTGGGTGTTTCTATGTGTTGTATTACTTTTTGTTTGTAATCCCCCTTGTTTCTTGTACCCATTCCGGACTGGGGTTAACTGCCTGTGGCTCTGGAGACATCACAGCTTTTTTGGAGTGCTCTTTAGCACCCCAGGGCTGGGATGTTGCTAAGTCACTGGATGTGTACCTGGTCCGGTCTTGGACTGCAGTTCCCTTCCGTGTTTTGTATTTCTCTGGGTGATTACATCCACCTGTGCACCCCTTCTTTGTTCTCAGTTTGTTTGGCTTTGTAAGCTTGCATGGTGTGGCTGTGTTAGGGACTCAGGCAGTGGAAAGGACCTTGACGTGGTGCCTGAGCTTTTCCCATTTGGCCAGATGCGGTGACTAACCTTTCCAGTTGTGATTTTATCTTAACTGTGAGCTAGCTGTGAGTGCTGGGTGTTTCTATGTGTTATATATATATATATATATATATATATATACACAGTACTGTGCAAAAGTCTTAGGCCACTATTAGATTTGTTGTTTTAGCAATGATATAATGACCATATATAATTATTTCTCAGTCTCTTTATTAGAATACAACCAGAAAATACAGTATATTTGTATGCAGAATTAAAAAAAATTGGGGGGAAAAATCTGTAAAAAAGTGGCAAATATCTTCTTATACTTGAGCAATAGCGGGAACCTGGGTCTCGTAAACCTAAATGGAATGGAAACCTAATTCATATCATTGCTAACACCTGTATTTGTTCTACTATTTTATGTCAAACTGACTGCTGTAAAAAAGGCCTATTTCACCAGATTTGTGGAAGGCATGCTTGAGCATTACATACACATGTGGTATGAGTTTAATTCATTGGAAGCTTGCTAATAAAACCAACTTGCAATCACATCATTACATTCAAAATGCCAAAGATCACAGAATTTGACAGACATAAAATCATACTTTTGCATCAGCAAGGCCACACTTAAAAGGGAAATCA